>NW_010225130.1:47225-57648 GCF_000690775.1 Eurypyga helias
AGAAGGGAACAAACTGAAAGTTGCTTAAACCTGACCGTTGTAAGGAAGCAGTTGTCATGTGAGTGTAAATGTGCTGAAGCCAGCACAAAGTCAGTGCAAGCTCCGAAGTGAATCTCTGCGATGACAACCAACTCATTTCTGTCTGTGCGTGAACCAAATTTTATTCTCAGAACTGCAAGATCCATTTAATTGGGAGTATTTTACATTGTTCTGCATGTTGAAATGCTTTAATGAAATACTGAAGTTATTTACCTTTTAAGCTTCTATTGACTTACTGGAGCATGGAAGTATTCATAGTAAAATACAAACCTAACACAAACATAGTGTCTGCCATGGCAGTAATAGGCTGAATCTTTTTTTTGGGGGGGGCAATAAATGTAACTGCGTTATGCAATTCACTTAAATTTAGCATTTATGTTATTGAGGAGAAACCATGCCACGCTTCATTGGTATGTGTAGGTAAAGGATATTCTGTCTTTGAAGACCTGGGGCTCTGAGCTTACAGTAGCAAAACTGTAGAGTTCAGTGTGTTCAAAGAGATTATTGCTTTAGCCCTCTTAAATAAAAAAGGACACTTTCCTTGTTACTTCTTATTCAATGGGTTCTAGTCCTTTACATGAACTCTGCAAATGCTGCCTTATGTTTCTTTCCGTGTGCTTTAATCATCTGAATTTAGTAATTTCACACTGAATAGAAAGAATGAGACTTTTAATGACTTAAAAAAAAAATGAAATCAAAACAAACCATGCATTGATGTTGTCTTTTCTTGTTTGTATGTCCACTATTGAACTTTGAAATATTTTTGAATTTCTTTATAATTCTACCTCAGTGTTGGTGGTGATGATTTAAAATGACAATGCAACTAAGTATGCTGCAGTGCTTAGAGCTAATTAAATGCTGGGGTCCTTTGCGTGGCCTTCACATTTTCTCAGCCTGTGCATCTTTGGATGCTCTTGAGTTATTAAAAAAACCTATGTTATGATAAATCCATTCTTTCCTGAGCTATTACAGCTCTGCTTAGTCTTAAAATGATTCCCTAAATATTTATTTTTCATCTTAATGTACATTTCACATCAGCAAATCCTTGTATAAGCAATTTGACATGATTATTCTGAAAAACAAGTGCTCACCTCTGTGTGTCCTCCCTAGGCATCCCAAATGTTTGGGTCAAAGAGAATTGTAGCCAAGCAATCATTACTCTCAGTACTTCACAGCAGGATAATAAGGTGTTCCTTTTCTTACACAAGAGCTAAACAGGTGGTATAGTACTGTCAGTGCAATATGAAGAGTGAATGTTTAAATCACGTATTTATTCCAATTCCTTGGTGGTTCTCAATATGTTGGTTGGTTGCAAAACCAGCAGTAATCTCTGTTGCACAAGAAATCAGCCATCTGTTTGCTAAGGGGGAGCATTGTCCTGACAGGCCAGTCTTAGATACTGCCTCAGAGAGGACTACAGAAAAAAGGGCAGTTCTGAAGGCTCAATGCAAAATAAAGCCAAAACTATTTTCACACCCTTGGGTGACATCAGGAATCTGAAAGTTTGCACTGTTAAGGGGTATGAATGGTATGTCCAGATCTTGTTTGCATGAATTAGATTCTACTTATAGTTTGATTTTTCTCTTCTTCAGTATAATGCTTCACCACAGCAGCAGAGAGATATAATAAAGAGTAGGAGTCTGGACAGGAGGCTACAAGAACCAATAGTTTTAACAAAATGGAGGCACAGCACAATTGTGTTGGACACCAACGATAAGGTAGGAGCAAGTTAAACAGCATGCTGGAATAACTGTTTCTGATGCGTGAAGTGTCTAATCTAACAGAAATGAGTATGCATGAATTTCTTAAATCTCATTTTTCTTACATTCTGTTGTGTCATTGTGTATTACATTCAGCGAAACAAAGGGCTGTTCGATAACTTTACTACTCTTACTAGCAAGTAGTAGCTTTCTTTCATGCTATCCTGGAAGTATTGTAACTAGTGTTAGTTCAGGGTTTGGCATGTACAGCCATTTTACTTATAATTGGGCATCTCCCACATCACTGAGGCTGTGGAGTGTAATTAGGGTTTGAATTCAACAATTATGGTTGTGGGTGAGATTCTCATGTAAGTTGCAGTGATACTTCATGCCCAAACATTGTAATTGCAGGAAATACCAAGTAGGAATACACTTGAAACATTACTGATGAATAATTGAAGTATTCATAGAACAATTGAAGTATTCATAGAACTGAAATAAAAATTACACTTGAAGTAAAACTTATGCTTTAAAGAGAGAAGCAATGCTTTAAAGAGAGAAGTAGTGGGATTATACAGTGGGGTAATCCCTTTAATGACTGTTCCATTGATCTCCACTCTAATATCTCAAGTAAAGAGGAGAAGTGTTGTGTGGCTACAGCAGGGTTGTGATTTTGTTGGAGGGCAGGACTGTTCTGAAAGTTTGGAAATGATTGGCTTTGATCCTTTCCAGGGCTGAGTTGGCAGTTTAGTCTAAAAGAGCGGTGGGTCAGTAACAACAAAAGCTCTTTTCTGTCTGTTCTTAGGATGTGTTCTTGAGAATCTGTTTTGGGCTGTATGGTAACAGATGCTGTTTAGGCCAAGGAGACAGTCTCTCCTGCCTCTCTTTGGTTTGATTTTTGTCCTGGTCGTTTCTGCTTATGCTGGAACATTCTGCCCGTGGATGAGGAGAGTTGGTGTGAGCTGGGCAGGAAGGAACTGAAACGGGTGTTGTAGGGTGGCAACTTGCTGGTTTCTCAAAGTTTGCAGGAGTCCATCCCAAGGTTCATGGAACCTGAAATACTTTGTAATGCTGAAGTCTTGGCACACACTACTCATGATGGGATATCAGGAAACAGCATTGTAAGCTCCCTTTTTCTAAAGATACAATGAAAAATGCAATCAATGTATGTTTGGGAATATGGAGAAAAGCCTGTAAGTAGGCCCATGTAATCCCAGATGTCAAAGACAAACAAATGGACAAAACAGTAGCTGTAATGAAAATGGATGTGCTGCCCACAATGTTACTTGCTTGACTTCTTGTTTCGGGTATGTTTTAGTGGCTTTTCTTGTTAAAATGGAGTATAGGAGAGTGGGTTGTCATGAGTTTGCTTAGTTCCTCAGAATAGGATTTGAGATAGATTTGAGCTTAAGCTTTTGAGCTGTCAGTTCAGAACATATCATACGTGGTGCCGAGGAGGCAGTGGATCGTGCTTGGCTGGAGATGTTGCACCTTTATATGTTAGTTTAGCTCGAGCAATTCTGATGTCCCTCTACTGCTCCTTTCCCCTCACGACGAGTCCTTACGCATCCTTCTGTGCCAAGAGCTGTGGCACTGCATGAGAGACCACCTAGACGGATCCTGGTAGATCGTAGAATGGTTTGGGTTGGAAGGGACCTTAAAGATCAAATAGTTCAAATACCAAGACCTTAAACCTAGTGAAGTAAGCATGCAAATATCCATGTCTAGTGTAATAACCAAAAGAAACTGCCTATATGAGCTGCACTTGTAAAGTCTAAGCCAGTAGTTTAAAGTTCTTTTAGCAGCTTCAAAACGTTCAGGCAGCATGCATTTGTTAATGCTGATGAGACTGTGCAGTTCCTATGAAGCACCATGTTAATGTTTTGAGAAAATTAAAAATGTACAGTGGCGCAGTAAACTAGTGTTTCGTGGAAAGACAAATTTTGTTCAGTGCATTGATGCAGCGGTTTTACTGCTGGCAGGCACAGTGTTGCATATATTGCTTTAAATTAGTATGTGAAGAACCAATAGTTCATGACCACAAATGCTAGAATTCTTGTTCCAGAGCTGCTTAGTGTATGAAAGCTATCTCAAATCTAGAAAGAAATAGAAAGATACAAACCCTGATATTTAGCAGGATAAGTACATCAACCCCAAGTTAGCTTTTCAGTTAACTCCTAGGGAAGCTGTTTTTGGTTTTTTTTTTTTCCGTATTTGTTTTTCCTGGAAAAAACAACACAATCCTATGAAAATAGGCCAATCAAGAAGTGCTTTAAATGTGTCAGTGAAAGTATGGGTTGCCATGGCTGAGAATTTGATGATACCAAATGTTACTTGTTAACTGTTTATTGGCTGTGGCACATATCCATGTATAGACATTACCTAAATAAAAGGTAAACAGAGGAAAAAACCCACCTTCCTGTGAGGGACAACATTGATTTCCTTCTTTTGAACATTTTTTTTTTTCTCTGGGACATCTGAAAACATGGAACATCTGGAGTCTTCTACAGATTTCTAATGTTCTCTGTTATTGCACTGCAAAAATAACTAGTGGAGCACTTCTGTAGGTAGATTCACAAGTGGATTTTAAAGCACATGTGTGCAGTGTGTTATGTAATGCTGGAAAAGCCAACAATTTGGGAGAGCTGTCAAGGGAATTAAAAAGAGGGAGGGGGAGAAATGTGTTAACAGGAACAGAACAAGTGACGTTTTTCTTCTGTTTGAAATTCTTTACCAGATTTTCAAGCGGTGCATTTGCACAAAGCAATCATTACTGCAGAGGAAATGCACATGCCTTTTTTGTTCCCTATGGGCAATTTGTCTAGTTTTCAGAGATTTAGTACTTTCTTCTTTTGATCTGTAGTTAGCATTTAGTTTAAAACTAAAACCTGAATCTCTGTAAGTTTTCAGTCCCTGATCATAAGGAAATTAATGATCAGAACTCTCAGAAATGAATAGACCTATTATATGCTTTTCTACATGCATGTAACAATTTAGTGTACTAATCTTACATTTACTAACCATACACAGACATCATCTGTTCTTTAAAATCTTGGTGTTTATTATAAGTATTACAGATGTGCTTCAGACTGTATTAAGATTTTTTTCAAATGGATGTGTCCTAATTAACATAGCATGAGTGTTGCCTGTAGATCTTGTCAGAACACTGTTTAATAAGCAGATTTATAATTATCTGAGAATATCATGAATGCTTTAAAAAATATATTTTTGGGGGGAATGTACAAGTGTGTATAAGTAGGAAGTGTCTTTAAGGATAAATATTAAAATAACTGATTACCTTTCTTACAATTATGTTGTCTGTTTGATTTTTACAGGAATCATCAACTGCTTCTAAGGCCAGTTGTCCTGAAAATGAGTCCTCTCCTTCTTCACCAAAGCATCAAGCCACAGTCAGTATGCAAAGTGTTTAAATAGATAAGTAGATATTGTAGAACTGGGCTATTCATGATTAGAAAACTGAGGGTAAGCCTGCCTGTTATTGAGAAAAATAACAGCATAAAACTGTTGGAAGGCTTTGCCTTTTAAGAGGA
The DNA here is from genome assembly GCF_000690775.1 of Eurypyga helias. Lineage (NCBI taxonomy): Eukaryota > Metazoa > Chordata > Aves > Eurypygiformes > Eurypygidae > Eurypyga > Eurypyga helias. The sequence continues at coordinate 52,516 of NW_010225130.1, forward strand.
ATATATTGCATCCAACTATGCTTTCATGAAAAAATGTAAATGTCTTTGCATTAAATACAGCTTAGCGATAAGAGTTGAACTTAAAAATTCACTGTGGAGTAAAGTTATGTCAGATTACATAGAACTCAGTTTACTTCCTCCAACAGTAATGTCTTCTCATCTAGCAACTTGGAAGGTAAAAGCAGAAACCAACTCCCCCTCTCTGCAGTATCTCTCACTATCAGTCGTCAGTAGTAGTTTAATACTTTAATTTTTTACTTGTGTTTCAGTCTCCTTGAAAAGACATAGAGGGTCTGGCATAAATAAACTGCCTTTTTTGATTTAGTAGAATAACTATTGGGAGGAAAATTTAAGCTTTTTAAACTTGCTAGGAATATTTAACAGGGTTTTTTTTTTTGCTTCAGTTTATATTTTAAATGTGAATAATTGCTTTTTAAACAGTGGGAAATAATTAAAGAAAAAAGTTTATTTGTTTTTAATTTTCAACGTGTACTACAGTAACTTTTTGAAATATGTGCTTTGATCAACTTTTGCAGCCATTTAGTAGGTAGCTCAGGACATCAAAAGCACAACAGAATGAACTTCTGTTTCATTCTTACTCTGCACGCAGAGAAATAGTTCTCTGGCTGATCCATTCTTACAACTCTTAAAGCAGTTTTCCACAATAAAATAAATGATGTTTATTAAGCAAGCATAGTTGATAGCCTTACACACAAGCAGTTACTGCTGCTTGTATTCTGTTTTCTTTAAATATAGCTCAGGCATTGAATTATTGAAATTGTCTTCTACAGAAAGAACTTACTGCTGCTTTAAATAATTAAAAAAATCTGTTTTCTATAGCTGTACCGTGGGATTTAAATATTACTTAGAAAGCTGGTGAATTTTTGTGTATTTTGATCCTTAACTTGCCTTCCACTTCCTTTTCCCTGATCACATTAATTTTCCCATTAGTACCCCCTAGTGTTGCTCTTAAGTAGGGCATTTTGATTTTCTGAGTAATTCTGCTTTGGAGCATTCCCACTGGTTCCACCATGAGTAACTTATTAAAACCATAATTTATTTGAGCAAGTGGGCATGGGTTGCTCAGTCACTGTGAAAGATGGTAGCAGGCAGCTCCACTTGTGAAGCCAAAGGTTTGTTAGAAGGGTGCAGTGCCCAGGACTGTTTGCTAGTGGTGGTCTGGATATTAGACTGAGTAAGAATAGCAGTTACCACTGGACTGAAATAACATCTGAACCACTAGCAAAACGCTATTATCCTTGAAAACACATCTTTTTTTTTTGTATTTTATCTGCTATGCTTGAGACATGTAGGGAAAATTTTTAAGATAAAAACAGATCTGTGTCTCTGGCAAGAGTATTGTCACAGTGGTCCAGCAAAAAAATTTCAGTATTGTATTCTGCAGCTGTGGTCCACTTAAATTTGAGATTGAGGAGAACGCTGGAGAGAATAGCTTTGATTTTCATTGGATCTAGAGTTGAGGACATTTTTATTATGATAAAACTAATTTGAAACTTTCCCTAGTTGATAGTTTCAAATCTGTGTCTCTGGCAAGAGTATTGTCACAGTGGTCCAGCAAAAAAATTTCAGTATTGTATTCTGCAGCTGTGGTCCACTTAAATTTGAGATTGAGGAGAACGCTGGAGAGAATAGCTTTGATTTTCATTGGATCTAGAGTTGAGGACATTTTTATTATGATAAAACTAATTTGAAACTTTCCCTAGTTGATAGTTTCAACTAAAAGCTTAGTTCTTAAATTAGCAACTGTTGCAAGCTGTTACTGAAAAGAAATAGATTTTTAAAATAATTTAACATTCCTCTAGCACAATTCACTCGTAGGACAAGACTGGGGTGACAGGAGGAGATGACAGAAATTGTTACCTCTTCTGGAGTGTCACAAATGCTATAAATGGATGGTTTTTCTTTTTATCTTAGAATATTTTTTTTCAAGCACTGCTTTGTATTTTATTATATTTGCATAGAAACTAGAAATATTCACTCCAGGTACTTGAAACTTGCAAATACCCACTTTGTTCAGCGGTATTCTTTTTCCACCATTCACTGACTGATCTAAATTTGTTCAGAGGCATACCAATACAAATAATTTTCATCAGCAAGACATAACTAAGTTTAAAATTCTAATATTTTGCTTGGGGACAGGATGAAAAAGGACATCAAAGAAATGCTTCACTCATCTGTTTTAGAAATGAATATGTTAATATTTTTATGCATTTCAACCATGTTTTATTTAAAATATGCAATTATGTAAAAATAACTTGGAAGAATTAACTTAGGCTGTTTGTTTGTCTCTATTTCCTTTTTAAGTAAAGGCCACAAACACAAATGTGCTAATGCTCAAATCGTTATATATCTGTGTTTAAACTTCCACTGTCCGTACCACAAATGACTTAGTTTGGGTTGTCCAAAGAACTTAGGCCTTGGAGAAGGAAAGCTTTTTACCCCCTGAATGGTGATGAGTACTTCCCCAGAGAAATAGGGTTTTTCTGATCTCTGCGTACTTCATTATATTTATAACGGTTTCTTGAAGCTGTAATATGGGCAAAGATGGCTTATTGCCAGAAATTGATTATCTGGGGGATTGAATTCAGTGCTGCGATGGCAATAGAAGCAGATTTTATTTTATATTTGTGATGTCTTACTCTGTTTTACAGGGTCAAGAGAAGTATGGGTTATTGAATGTGACAAAAATTACAGAAAATGGGAAGAAAGTTCGGTAAGTATTGGACTTGCAGAAGTACATGTGTGTAAGGGTTTGTGTAAGGTATCTGACTTGTATATTAGAATAACATACAGGGTTTTGCAGTTTCTTTGTTTTTTGTCTGGATCCAAGGGGATACAGTGGCTCATGGAAGCTGTGGCTGGTACCGTGTACTTTCACCATTGATGTTGCCTGTGTTGAAATCATTGATCTGGGTGACTGGGCTGCTGTACAGAAAGATGCATCATGGTCATCCGGTCAATTTGAGTGCTGTTAAATGATAATTTATGTTTGGGCAATAGAAATAGATTGTCAGGGCCTGTCAAGACTTACTTTTTAACCTCAGGAGGGCAGGTACTGAGGCATGAAAGCAAATGGTCAGACAGCTGGAACAACTCATTTGTTCTTTTTCCTCATTTCTTAGGTTTGTAGCAAGTATTTTATTGCCAGTGTAGATGAGCTTATTACATGAATGTGGGTCACTGGCAACCCAGTTAGATGTGATTAGTTTCAGAATTACGCAGTACTTTGGCGTGATGTACTAAGTACACAGTAGGCTGAGCGTTCCAGATTAGCCCCCTTTGAAACTATAATTGTATGATGTTTCTCCTGATGAACTGCTTCCACTACTAATTACCTTTGTTTGGTTTAGACTTCGATGGTCAAGCTGGGACTGTTAACATATGTTCCCTTCTACAAATATGATAGCAATTAAGGCTTACTGATGGCACTAATGACTGTATATATGGTTAAGTATATTAACATACAGGTCAGCTGGGCAGCAGTGATTGTCAGTTTAAATATCTACTTTCAAAGTCAATTTGTCTTATGTTTGTTTATAATTATTTACAGAAAGAATTGGATGTCATCATGGGCAGTTTTACAAGGTTCATCGCTACTGTTCACTAAAACTCAAGGAAGTGGAACTGGCTGGGTAAGCTCAGGAACAACCCCCACCCTCATTTATGTGTTAATCACATAAAGCATAATAAATTAAAGCCCTCTTATTTGTAGGGCTTAAATACTGATATGCATGCATAATTAAGAAAAAATAACTTATCAGGAAAACAGTTTAATGTAATAATTATGTAGAATGAGAACAAAACCAGTTGTACTTTCTTATATTTCAGGAACATTTTTATATTTGATAGGTAAGAAACTGGTAAAGAGGTATTCAGGTGCCCTGTAAGCTTGAAGTTTTTGCTCCAGGCCAAATATTTTTGTGTTCCTTACTAACGTGGTTGTCTAAACAGTTTGTTTGTTTTACTGTTCTTGGATATTTTTTTCATAAACTCCAAGTAATTTTCAATGTGATACATGTAATAAAGAGCATAGCCTGACACTTGGCTTGTTGCACTTGGACTATTTGAATAATGTAGTATTGATGTCTTATCTTTTAGTCTTTGCCTTGCTGGAGTTCCATATTTTGGTTTATAGCTGCATAGTGCATGTCAGGTATTTCTATCTATTTTGAGGTCTGAAGACCTAAAGAGAAACATGACACTGAAGGTGATTATTCAATTTTATATCACCTGGAGTTTAATAGCACTATAATTAAATGGGCTATATTTATCCAGCTGCATTGCTACATTAATAGGTATAGAGATGGTTCCGTATCTACGGCTTACTTACCTACATTTGGAGGTCTGACATTAAACTGTGTGGATCTCTTACAGTAAGTAAAGAGGTCAGCTTCAGTATTTGTTATTCCAGCGTATTATCATGTGAATTCCAGCAAAATGGCATCTTGCAGATATATGCTGTCTTGCTGTGCTTTGCTGATCTTTCTACTCGGTTCACTTTCTCCTGCTGCGCTTCTTTTGGGTAGTGAATGGGTGCTGACTGTTCTTTTCTGAAGTATTTAATTCATTTCAGAGCTGTAAACGTTTCTTTGCCCTTCTGTTGCTGTAGAAGGGGTGGTTGGAAAAAATGGCTGAGGATGGTTAAATAACATCTGGGGTAGAAGAAAATGGAAAGTGTAAAGTTGGGCGAGGTGGTCGAGCAGAAGGAAGAGAGAAGGGAAGGAAAAAGAATAAAGACTGAAGGCATGAGATGGGGAACTGTGCTGCCTGGTGGGAAGTGGACCTGGTGACCTCAGGAGGTCTGCCCACACTGTATGGGGGGAGGGGAAGAGAAGGTGATACACGGCAGAGACAAGGCACAGAAAAAGGCACAGAAACATGTATATATCTGAAAGTTACTGACTTCCCACATGTAAACACTGGGATACTAGGTAAATAAAACTACCATTTTTCATCAGTGAGAAAAATATTATCTCTAAGAAAATGAACAGAACTTGTGAATTTTTTATATATAAACTTTGTGTTAAAAGTATGTTGAAGAAATATTGAAGGACCTTAAAAGGTGAGCTTTGAAGCAGGAAGTATTGGGATTTGGAAGGTTTTAAAACTCTT
>NW_010225130.1:57660-65716 GCF_000690775.1 Eurypyga helias
ACCTTCCTTCCTTCAGTCATTGTCTATTATTTAGCCAAGTTAAATTTCATCACCCTACTTCATAAAATGGAAAATTTCTAACCATTCTGAGGTGAGCTCAGATATTTAATCTTAACGCACAAAGAATAAGTATTTTGCAGCACACATATATTAATGGTGGAAACTGATAGCTTCTGCAATTTAAAGCTAAGGATCCAAAAGTTACTTTAGTTTTATAAGCATAAATATGCATGTTTTGAAAGTAAAACATTTCATCTTAATAAGCAAGTTTTAAACTCTTACAGTTACTTGTAATCCAGATGTAGCTGTAGATTGAAAAAACCCCATTGTTTTAGCTCTGTGTTGGTATCATTAAAACAGAGTGCTCAACTAAGATACTGTTTATGAATGTATGATGCAGTTATGAATGAATGTCTGCCCAAATGAATGATCTGTGAAAGAGAATCATTCAACTCTGCTTATTGCTGAGGGGTACACCTTCCAAATACAGTTGGGTTGGGGAGGGGGGGAGGGGAAAAAAGGGGCATAAATTCTTTTGCTATTTTAAGTGGAGCAAAATTATCATAGTCACAATATTTCTGTGACCCACTGTCAGGTATGTGTACAGTCAAGTACTGGAGTAGGGTCAGCAAAATAAGTATCAACAGTATGAACAGAATAAAACTGCAAATATTAAGGGAGAGTTTTTGCAAGGCCTTCATGTTGCATATGTTCATACTTGAGGCAGGCTTTCTAAATATGTAATTAAATATTCAGCACATGCTCTTTTTGCTCTCTGAATTTTTTGGGGGATGTTAAAAATTTCACCTTACCTCTCAAACTTTGGTCTGTGTCAATATTTTGATAAGGTGAAGTCAAGTCTAACAGTTTGGCATATGATAAGAATTACATTTCTTCTTCATCTTATGAGAAGAATATTCGTTTAGCATTCGTCTCGTGATTGTTAAAATCAGATCTTTTTTTTGTGCATTGTTTTGTGACTTCATCACTTTTCTTCCTTTTTCTCATCAAGTCATTTTGCCAAGGGGGCTCAATTCCTGAGCTCTTGCTCTCGCTGCTTTCTTCTTGGAAAAATGCTCTCAGTCGTCGACCTGCGGTCACCTATGTAAACTCTGACCAAGTTTCAGCTATCACTGTATGTGTTCTTGTTGCATGCTTCTTGTCACTGTAAGGCTATTTGCCACTAATCTTGAAAGTAAACTTGAAGTTTTGTCACTTCATATAACACCTTGTGTATCCTGCTTTCTGAAAGTCATCCAAGGTGCAAATTAACACAAGTGTATTGCAATAATCCTGTAATCGTTCTAATAGGACAAAGTAGAAAGAGCATCTGGTTCATCACTGCCAGAATTATAATCCCAAATTTGCCTACTGTTTGACCCACTTGTGTCTTGACTAATAAACAGCATGATATGGTCATTTTTTAAACAGCTATTGCTAATTCTTCTTAACACAACTAATTTAGGATGTTTGTAAGGTCCCTGTGATGCCTTTGATATAATGACGTACATGTGGGTTAATTCTAGCTAGAATGGGAATACCAAAAATATAAATGTTTATGCATTAAAAGGTGAAAGGAAAAGAGCTCAAGGATGTTCTGGCTATATGCCACATACAGAAAGCAGATGTAAATTTTTAGGACTACTTATGTAAAATTTAAGCATCTGTAGTTAGTTATGATTTGAAGTTTATATGCCAGGCATGGAAGTGCTGTGTATCAGAAACTGGTAAAATGTTGGTAGCTAGTATGGTAGCTTATTGCTCAAGGTGGATGAGGAGGTGTTCAGATTATGATACTTGTGTTACAAGAAACCAACAGGCTTGACTGGTTGTGTAATTGGTTTTTAATATCACTTTCTCAGCAGTGTTATCAGAATCAAACCAAAGCTTTCAATGATCTGATGATACTTAAGACTATATTGGTATCTTGGCTTCTGCTTCCTGAAGAGTGGAGAGCAAGCTGTACGTTTAGAGTTTAGTTAGGATTCCCGAGACTTCTAGAATGACCATTTTGATGACCAGTACCTTATTTCTTAAATTTCCAATAGTGGAGAGTAACTGTAGGCTTTTTCAATTAACTTTGTGGTAAAAACGATGCAACTGCCTTGCCTTTGTCTGTCAAATTCATCGCTCTGTTTGTGGAAACCTGGAACAGATAATCTATACTGTTTGGTATCCTTAAAAATGCTACTTTCTATAAGGAAATCTGTGGATTTTTTTAATATGTTTAAGTTTTCAACTGCTGAATGAAGGTGTTTCAACTTTTGGTGTGAATGAGTTGTAATAACTCTTGTTGAATTTTAACGATGGGGCTTCATAAAACACAGTAAATAGTAACTGCTTAGAAGGATTCATCTCTCAACCTTTGGTAATAGGCTCATGTCCTCAGTGTCAGGTACAGTGGTGGTTAACCAAAAGTGGGTTAAATTCCTCAAACATTAAGGAAGTAAATACTCTTTGAGGTTCATCTGGGCAAACTCTTTTTTTTTTTTTTGCTGTGTTACCCCACTGTGTTTATGGGCAAGGATGTTACATATACGTTACTACAATTCATTGGTACTGCACAACTGTGTTTACAGGAGGTCAGATGATTATCATGAAAGCTATTTGGAATGGAAATACTCTTATCAGAGTCTAGTTTCAAAAAACTTTCTCATTTTGCTATGACAATAAATAATACCTTTATAGTTAAGGTTTTTTTTTTTTTGTTAAAGCTGTAAGTTCTGAAGCTCCCTTACCAGCCACCAAGGAGCATCTGTGTCCTCAGCTCTATTTCTACAGTCCATCCACGGGTGAGGAGGACTAGAAATTAAAATGTTCTACCCAGCTCTAATTAGAAACAAAATTTCAGTGATGGCAGGTGTCATTTGTACGCCCAAAGTCTCCCCATAAATAACATCCAGTTCTGTATCTGAAGAAAGCTGGAATATATCACAGTACAGACTGTGTGGCTTGTCCTGTGGAAGCTTCCAAGGACTTGGAGAAAACTCCTGAAAAGATTGAAAAAGCCTTCTAATTATTGATGTCAGCACACATCTTCAAGGCAATTGTTAAGCTACACAGTATTTACAATGTCTAAAGCAAAAAACTCCCACCCAAACCCTCTTCTTTCCAAAAAATAGAAGCTATCTCTGCCATGTAACTAGCATAAGCACATCCCATGACAATGCTTTTTTTTCCCCTAGAAAATAGCTGTCAGAAGGGCCTGTAGGACAGCATCATAACTAGGACAGCAGGCAGTGCTGTGTGCAGACCTCTCCTCTTTCTGTCTCCCACTGCTGCCCTTTCCAAACTCCCCAGACAGCTCAGAAGGGAAATCCCATAAGAATAAGGTGTCTGCTCAGTAAGAGCTGAATTTATCCCGACTAGTGCTGCCTTGATAGTGTGCTCTGTTTTGAGAAAGCTGACTTTGTCTAGGGGGCAGCAGATGCTGAAAGGCTTTCTTCTTACTGTGCCCAACCCTCTGTGCTTGCTTCAGGAGGGTTCCTTTGCCTTTAGCCATCTTTTGTATCTCAGCAGCCCTGTACAGGACTTGCTCCTGGAAGTTTTCAAGGAGGGAAATGGCTCCTGCATTCCCTTTTCAGACACTCAGGAGCAGAAAAGAACCTTGACAGGAAGGCTCATAGGAGAGCCTGCCCACTAAACGTAACATTTCCTTGAATAAAGGAATTAAGTTTGCAATGAGTATATAAAACATTGGTGTATCAGGAGCTTTGCAGAGAGGATCAATTATTTGCATGGGTTTCCCCATCCTCGGGTCTCACACAGCAGTTTGGACGCTGCTTTGTGTGAAGGAGTGGGGGAGGGCTTATTTTTTTTCCTCTCTGAGAAATTTAGCTTCCAGTTTTTGGTTGGTTCTGTGCTTCTTTCTCTGCCATGCTGAAGGGATCAGGCCAAAACCATGGGTGTTTGAGGTAGTACTGTGATCTGTCAAGTGGGGAGTTCAGCAACTTAATGTAATGGAGGACTTTCCTTTTGGTCAAAACAGCAGTGGCTTATGTTGTTGTTGATTCCATGTGTAGCAAGTCATCTCCTGGGCTTCTCAGCATCATCTGGGCAGGGTTTTTAATTAATCCCCCTGATGTTGCAGAGGACTTCGGCAGCAGTCTCCTGCTCTCTCTGGTGCCAAACTCTATAAAGTGATTTTTTTTTCTTTTTTTTTTTCTTTTTTTTTCCCCAGCAGGATTGTTCTAGGCTGCCAGGAAGTGTGTGGCTGGGACATTTCGGTCATACGTGAATAGGCAGCTGCTGCATAGCTGCCCATAACTGCAAGAGCCACAGTGGCCCAGAGATTGTTCCTGTGGGCTCCACTGCTGAGCTGGGCCCTTCTCAAAAGCTCTGCTGTAATTAATAAGAAACGTTCTTGGATGAGGTATCTGAGAATTAGGATAGAAAGTGGAAGGGTTTTTTCTAAAAGGGCTAGTTGGCATTGAGTAAATTAAAAATACTCCCTTATTCTGATACTTTATGGGTAAAATAAAGAAGTTAAGATGCTACTTTCCATTCAACACTTAATTGCTCTTAGGACTCGAGGCAGGGAGATTTTCCAGTGGTAAACAGCCTTTCTAAAACACAGTTAGCATTAATTAACATTCATGCTGGGAATTTAATCAGAAGCAGCAGATTAGCTCTGTTTTCTGCACCGTTTTTTTCCCCCTTGGATATGGCTGTTCTTGTACAGGCTGGAAACCTCATGTTCGCAGCAAGGAGCTTGTCCTGGGGCGTATGTCCCCCAGGGCTGTCACAGAACAGCATTTGCACATCAAAGACTTTTTAAAGAAATAGAAAAGTGCCTTTCTGAAGAATTAGATGCTACAAGCTTTCCCTTGAACTACAGCATTAAATTTGTACTACAACCAAGTGACTTGCAGCTATCCCTGTTTTACTAATTTTATTCAAAATCAGAGGTTTTTGTATGGATCATTGAATTGGGTTCCTTGAGGAATGATATTTCAAAACTGCGTGTTGTAGGTTGAAACCTTAGTAAAAGTACTTTATTTTTTAAAATTGTGATACCTAGTATATATGTAAAATTAGTAGGTAAAAATAGCTCCGTGATGTTTTCCTCAAAATTGTTTGAAGAGCTACATGCAGATTAAATGGCCTTTTTTTTTTAATCACTTGAGTTATTTATTGGCTTTTTAGTAGCTAGACAGTGAAATTGAGTTCAGTTTACTTGCTAGGATACGCTCCAGTATTGCAATAGAAGCACTATAGAAAAATATAAAGTAATGGGAAAAGCATGTAATGTGTATGTGTATATATAGATGTAAAAATTGAAAGTGCTCTTCCAGTGCAGGATGGATGTGATTCCTATCTAGCAAAGATGCTATTTCTGGTTTGATTTTTGCTTTTATATACAGTCATTGATTAACTGACAGAAGCGGGGGGGGTGTGTGTGTGTTCAGTTATTTGTTAGCCAGTTTTGCTTAAAGCTTGGGGCAGCCTTGACTAAAATCAAGCTACAATCAAATGCTGTTTAGACTTCTACCATTTGGGACAGGAAAAAAGGCTTTGCTGAATCTGGTTGGCATTTCAAGTTAAGGAATTTTGAGGGCTGAGCAGCTTTTAAATAGGCATGCTTAAAGGGTGTTTTGTATTTGGGTTTTGTTTTCAAGGTATCATGCCTGTTTATTTGTGGCAAAGTGCTGTATTTGGGTTAAGTTGTAGAGACTGTAAATAATGTATGTTGTATTTAGAGGATTGCAAGACTATATACCTCTTAAGAGTTTTTTTGGTTTTAAGTTTGTCATCATTGTTCCTTTTTTCCAGAAGTTTGGTGTCAATCAGTCCAAGCCAGAATTTACAGTGGATCTCAAAGGGGCATTGATTGACTGGGCCTCAAAGGACAAATCCAGCAAAAAGAATGTTATTGAGGTGATTTATTTTATTTAAATGCAGAATTATATGTACTTTAATTACTTAATGAATTTTCTCTAACCTTAAAATCAAAAACTTTTGAGTTTTCCACATTTATTCCTCCTCAAATGTACATGTATCTTAGTACCTGAAGGAATGTCCATGTTTAATATGTCTGTATGGGATATGCTTTTAAATCTTAAGCAGACTATTATTTACTGGTTTCGCTGCTAAGTGTTCTTGAATGGCTGTATATCAGCAAAAAGTTATTCCAGGGAAAATTTCACTTTTAAATTCTAGTGTGTTTATCAATGCTGATATCTGGTTTTATTTCTTTAAAGCTAAAAACCCGCCAAGGAACTGAGCTCTTAATTCAGTCTGATAATGACGGCTTTATTAATGAATGGTATAAAGTTCTTAACTATACCATCAACAATCAGGTATGTGTTTGAATTGTGAAGGCTCTATTATCAGGTAATGTTAATCAGTAAAATAATCGATGTAGTAACTCCTAGTGCTTCACGTACATCTTCGTTTCCTGATTTTTCTTGTGTGGGATGGAGGTTGAGGATATGGCAGTTCCTGGTGGTGACAAGTGAAATATAATTAACAGTGTCAAAGGGAGAAGGATGGTCCACTGGATTAAGAACCAGCAGATGTCTGTGGGCTGGCCTCCGCTCAGAAATTAGTTTCCTTCTGTGGCCAAAAAAAGTGTCCTGGCTCAGTGACCTGAAAGGTTCTGATAGAGACCGTAAATGGGGGAGGACGGCCAAGGGAGTGCTTCATGACATACATTAGTCAGCATTCGATACTACTGTTCACTTAACTTGAACTTCAGGGCAGCCTTATGAAAAGCCCTGGCAAAAAACTGTTATCTCTTCTGATCAGACAGCGTAATGCCACTGTTTAATCAAGAGAAAAGTGGTCAAGCATTTGCTTTTGATATTGCCAAACAAGATGTACCAACTTTTGAATTTGGAAAAAGTTGGAGGAGATCTTGGAGAAAATATTCCTCTCGTATCAAGTTGACTTCATCTTATTCTTAATTTGTACAGTTACGTGCCTGACTGCTGCCCATAAGTTGCACTTATTACTGTCGATGTCAGTGGCCTTAATTTCACTTGGCTGTGATAGTGTTTTCAGCATATGGGCCTTTTCCACCCAAACACAGCATGCTAATATGAATGATTTAGTTTCTTTCTGACTGCTCATGGTTTAGGATGCTGATCTTCTGTGCTCTCCTTGTGTGTAAATCTCATGACTTAACCAGGCAAGACTCAGCGATGCCCTTCTCCTGTCCACAACCCTGTGTAACACAGCTGAGGTTGCTGCCTCCCTGCTTCAATATAAATGCAGATGGGTAGGCTGAGGTACAGCGCAGATGAGTGTGAGGTATCACAAGGTAGGTTGAGGAAGCGAGTGGTGGAATAGGGAGAGTTTATCAGCACTCTGGAGGAAATAGTGATGCATTACTGCTGGGAACTGGTAGCCAACAGACCTAAGATTACAAGGTTCAGGAAGTTAGAGACTGATAACTTGGAGCACTGAAGCTTTGGCTACAAAACTCCATCAGATCTGAAGCAAACTTTTAATTTTGGAACTTTATGGTATTAGTAGCAGTGAGTATCTTTCCCAGGACAGCTATGGCTAGTACTAGTGTGATGAGATCTTCCTCTAAAGAAGGTACAGCTTAGATGCTGGTCTCTTTGCTCCTTCAGGCTGCTTGTGTGGCAATACGCCGTATGAGAGGAAGAGCTGTCTGCAAAGGATGTCACTGCTCTTTTTTACATACAGAAACGTCCAAGCTATTAGATTAGACTTGTTCCATAACACAGACTAGATTCCAGGTGATATTTTTTTTTTGGTGAAACAGTTAGTGGCTTTAAAATTTCAGTCCTAAAATGCTTTGAGGCCTATTAGAGAGCACTGTTCAAATGGTCACACTGGCAGAGGGATCCTTAGCGGGGACATTAATTGGGCAGTTGAATATATTCATCTTCAAAGTGTAAAAAGGCTATCCAAAGCTTTTGAAAAGTGACAAGGAATGAGGGCATTTTAAACTAACGTTAGCCCTTCAGGTGCAATTTAGTTGAAGTCATAGAATCACAGAATGGTGATTCTATGGAAGGTGATTGGGTTGGAAGGGACCTTAAAGATCATCTAGTCCCACCCCCCCTGCCATGGGCAGGGACACCTT
>NW_010225130.1:65910-69712 GCF_000690775.1 Eurypyga helias
AACCCCCCTGCCATGGGCAGGGACACCTTCCACTAGACCAGGTTGCTCAAAGCCTCATCCAGCCTGGCCTTGAACACTTCCAGGGATGGGGCATCCACAGCTTCTCTGGGCAACCTGTTCCAGTGCCTCACCACCCTCTCCGTGAAGAACTCCTTCCTGATATCCAGGCTAAACCTCCCCGCTTTCAATTTAAACCCATTACCCCTTGTCCTATCACTACAGGCCCTTGTAAAAAGTCCCCTCCCAGCTTCCTTGTAGGCCCCTTCAGGTACTGGAAAGCTGCAATGAGGTCTCCTCGGAGCCTTCTCTTCTCCAGGCTGAACAAGCCCAATTCTTGCAGCCTTTCATCATAGGAGAGGTGCTCCAGCCCTCTGAGCATCTTCGTGGCCCTCAGTGTTTCTGCTCATTCGGTCTCTGGAGTAGGCAACTTCAACCGATTTTTAAAATGTCCTTCCTTGTTACAAAAGATGCTGTACAGTTGGATTTTTGTAGCTGCAGAGAAGTCCAGTTCACTTTAGTAGAAGTGAAATAAGAAATATGCTGTTTTGGAAGAAAGGATGTTGCACTGGGACCAGAGGAAGTTTCTTCTCCTGTTTTCTGGTGTGTCTGCAGTCATGCATGTGGCGTAGGTATGAGGCTGCAGGTGGGCAGACTCTAGTATCTGCCTCCACAACATGATCTACATTTTTCACTTTACTGTCCTGAAGGAAGATATGCTGAGAGTGCAATAACACAGGGCAAGAATTTCAGGCGCTAGTATAGTTACTTTTTCAGGGTGAATTCGGTGTATGCTTTGACGGTGGTGAAATTTTCCACCTGGTAGTTATATTTTCTATTAAGAACCGAGATCAGAAATAGGGTAAATACTCTATAAATGTTTTTGTGACTCTGTCAATCAAGTGCTTCTGTAGCAGCCTGAAATAGCTGATGCTTGTCTACTGGATTTGAAAAAACCCCAAACCGTTTCCACTGTTTATTGGTTGATATAATGAAGTGTTATCATGAAAGGCCGGTTGTACTTTGTTCAGTGTCCAGCAAAGCTTTTTGTTGGGTCTAGTGATCAAATACTGTTTCTCAAAGTTATTCCCACTGCTGGAGAAGGGTATAATCTCTGAAGATATTTTTAGCATCTAGAGTTCAGGAAAGAACCAGGTGAATATCATTATAGGGGGAAAAAAATGTATATTGCAGTACTGTCTACAGGAAATGAGTGTGTTTGCTGTATTCTGTGAATTGGCAAACTGATCACACTGTATCATCTTAAATCTAATAGGTCGTAGAGTCCGATGAAGCATTAGAAGATGACATACCAGATTCACCTGGGGTGGAAAAACAAGACAGAGAAAAAGAGAAAGAGAATAAAGAAACTAAGAAACTTCGTTGTGAGTTGAAGGTTTTCCATCAATTGATTTTTAGCAATGCCAGTTTTTATTTTTTTGCATCTTCAGTATTACATGTAAATAGAGAAGAATTCAAAAGGACAGCTAGAAATGACACTGCTCAAGTTTGGAAGCAGGCGTTTATATAGCTCATTCTACACCTTGGTGCCAGTTAGTAGCTTTTCTTCCATGTTTTACTGATCACACTTAAAGAGAAAAGAATAAAGAAAGAAAAGTACTAAATGTCTTTAGCTGCTGCATATGGCACATGAAAAACAGGACAAAATAGGTAGTAGTGAAATGGATCCTTTTCAAGGTGTTATTAGATAACTTCTGTGCATTTGATGTTTGTTTTTTCTGACTTTTATAAATGGTTTTGAAGAATTCTTTTGTCCTTTTGCATGTTCAAAACTGATTAGAATTGGTTTTACTTGGTTTTTATCTGTGGTACAGCATCTGTAAATATTTGTACTGTTAACTTAAACTGCAAAGTTGCTGATGATGTTATAGTAGCTCATTTAGAGAAGCTAAACATTTCTAATTGCACCTTCAGAATTTTAGAGCTTAATTTCTTTTTGCTGCAGAAACTTCTTCCTATGCACAGAAATATATTAATCAGACTATTTTCTGTCTTTCGCTTCCAGACCTTATATGTAATTTGCAAGAAAGTATGTATTTCTTTCAAAATAGCTAACTTAAAGGCAAGACCAGTTTTGAAACACAAATATATTCCACATCAGTTCCCTGCATAAGCTACCATTTAGTTACTTTCACAGGCAACACTTGATTTTACAATTTTGGGGTTTTTGTGACAGGGTTGTATCTTGGTGATTTGAAAAATGGATGCCATTTACAAGGAGTTCCAAAAGGTTAAGGAAAAAACTGTGCATGTATTGCAAATTTGAATAGGGTTTTTGAACCTAAATGGTTGGTCCCTTGGCACATAAATGCAGTGCTGGTTCTGTGGATATTGATGGTAAATGCATTTCTCTTTTCAGCAGTGAAAGCACCTAGCAATATCGATTCCACAGATCAGAAGAAGACCAAAACGAAGCTCAAGAAGTTTCTTACACGGCGCCCTACATTACAAGCTGTCCGTGAAAAAGGCTACATTAAGGGTAAATGAACCTTTTTAACAAAGGAAATAATTTGTAAAGCTGAATTTAATGGTTCATGTGTAAAGTGGAGTTTAAAATGGTCTAGTTTTAGAGTAAAACACATGTATGTAGCTGGTGTAACAAACGTCTTGGATGTATAGTGGAACTGGTGACTGATTGTCATTCTCTGAGCACTACTACTAGCCACTAAACTTCACGGAGCACATCCTCTCTTTCAGCTCGTTACTGGCAAAACCACAGTGAAAACTGCGAGCCCAGGAGCCTGTTTGGACTTGGAGTGCTTCTTAGCTAGCAAGTCCATCGGGTCTGCTGTTCTGAGCTGGAAACCTCAGATAGCTGATGCTCTTTGTGCATACAAGGGAAAGAAATGTCCTTTGGGTACAAAGCTGGATGCATGTGCTCATCTGTTTCACAAGGGTGTTTTAGTCTGAGGGGAACCAGGCAATTATGCCATCTCATAAGAAATGAAATGTTTAGGGGAAACCAGACTGAAACTAAAGGAAACTTAAGTTAAACGTCTCTTTTCCCTAACCTTTTTTGAATGTGTACGTTTTTAATTGTTTCACTGGCAGTGAGTCTTACCGATATTCTTGAATCAAACTTATGGAAGAGTTGATTTCCATTTGTCTCACTTGTAGAAACTTTGAGAGAACCGTATTTGTACAGGTTTAAGTTAATGTGTTTGTGTAAGTTACTGACTTGGTACTCACTGTAGAACTTCATTTATTTATTTGTATGCTTTAGCAAGGCTCGTAGGTGGTGCTCTACCAGGGCCAAAATAGCGTATGGGTAGGCAAATACAAGAACAAGTCCGACTATGATTTGCCTAACTCAATAGTTTAACACGTGTGCTTCTGTTGCATGTGGTGTTTGATATATTTGTGTATCTGCAACTATAATTTAACTGTAAAATATGCAGTTTTTGTTTGACATAGGGAGGCATTATTCCCAGACTTGGATGTTTTGCTCTGCTTTACAGCCTAATATTCATGTCGTGGCTCAGTGACCTAACTTCTGTCATTAGCCACAGCGAATGCTAAGCCAAGTTTAATTTGTACATATGCATGGTGATGAGTGGTTCTTTAATAAAGACGTTAAGGAATGAAGAGTTTGTTTTTCTTTAAAAGCATGGTGTAAATTTTAAAAGTTGCATCTGCGCTGTACAGTTTTACATTTACTGTATAAAAGAAAAGTACAGAAGTCTTTATTTAGCCCAGTGTACTTTTGTGGCTGCTACAGAACAAGCTTAGTAAACGGAAAACTTGTCAAAGCCAGTATGAGCAGAAAAAAAATAGTGAAAATTGT
>NW_010225130.1:69743-75605 GCF_000690775.1 Eurypyga helias
AAACAGCATGCACTAAGCAGAGAAGTAACTGTGCCATATGTGGAAAAATTAAATTACAAAAGCTACTTTGAGAGGAAAAACGATGATTCCTGTATATGTGGAAATCATTGAGGTTAGATGCAAATTGTAGCAAAGCAGTTTGTTATGTGCTAGCATTTTCTTGTGCTGCCTAATCTGCGTTGCTTTATCTGCTGTAGCTGTGTGCTAGCCTTGGCTTTCTACTGTGTCGGCTTTTTCAATCCCCTGCTACTGATTCTTCTTACACAGCTGCAGCAGCAACAGCAGGACTGAGGTGTTTTGGGTCTTACACACCTTACAGCTAATAGCAATATGTGCCAGTTTCCATACTGCATAATTGGTTTGGTGTGCTGTTTCTGAAAGCTGTAGTTAGATGCAAGCGTTAATGAATCTACTTAAATTACTAAACATGAAAAATAGGCTTGATGCTATGCGTGATGCAAATGCAAGAGCAGTTTCTCTTGCGTAAGATCTGAAGTAAGATCTACTAGATGCTGCGAAGATGGCCAGTTCCATACCTTAATTAACAGATTCAAAACAAGACAAAAACCTTCCCTTTGAGTGTGAGCTTTGCTTCTCTATCTCAAAGCCCTGATTTCAATCTCATTCATCTCAACAGGGGAGGCCATCTATTATTTGGGTATCTTTGATGAAAACCACAGAAAGGTGTCTGAGAGAGATTTTGGTGATAGCATAATCTGAACAAGAGGAGTTAACGTGTTGCTGAAATACACCAAGACATTGCAAGAACCTGTTCTCTGCCCAAGCTAACTTTAATTTTTGCTTCAGTTTACGACAGAAGATACTCCCCCTAGATTGTGTAGGTTTGAAAACAGGACTCAAAATAAACTTTTCCCATTAATAGCTGTACTTAGATTCCAACCTTGCAGCCAGGTTGCTTATGTATAATCATACTTGCATCATTCAGAGCTCTGTGATGTAAAGGTCTCATTTACAAATCTGTGTTGGAAGTTAAAGGTTTTATGTTATTAGTACACGAGGCTGGGTTAAACAGTAGGTGCAATGAAAGATGAAATTTTACAGGGTTTTTCCCCAAGCAATGCCAAAAGCTTTTATTTTGGTTAAAGTTTCTCTGTTCAGATTTGTAACAAATATTGCAGCAAATGTATTTTCAACTTGGAACAGGAATGGAGTGTAACAGGACATCTGAATGCATTAAATTTCTCATTGCAGTAATGATTTGAGACTCTTAACAAGTATCTCCTGAGGGATTAAAATTATTTCAGTAGTGAAATACTGAAATAATTCAGATACTGAATACTGAATTTATACAGTATTTACAAAATACTGAAATTACTCAGAGACTCAAGTTTGTGTAACTGCTGACACTTTCTTCCTGGGAGCTTTTTCTTCCTGGGACCACTTTTCAGAACTTTCCTATTTTCACTCTAATACTGTGACAATTGTATCCAGTGGTCTTTGCCCTTTGTAGAGGTTTGTTTTAACCTGAACTAGTTCTGTCACTTGAGTCCTGTTCCACTGTAAATCAGTCTCTTTACTTGGTTCCAGATCAAGTGTTTGGTTCCAATCTCACCAGCTTGTGTCAAAGAGAAAACAGCACGGTGCCAAAGTTCGTGAAGCTGTGCATTGAGCATGTTGAGGAACATGGTATGGTTGAAGTTTTTTGTTTCTGAATCTCTCTTGCTCACCAAACTATCTAATCTTGAATGTTTTAATCCTTAAAATGCTGTAGATTTATTGATGGATAATGTTTGATGCCCTGCAGCCAGTGACACTGATTGCTGTGTGAAGTTTATGCAGTTCTGGAGACAATCAGTGTCCACACGTTGACTCAATTGCTTTCATTGAAAATAAGCTCTCCTGGCTCATTAACTGAGAAATTTATATATTTGAAAGCTACATGTGACGTTCTGGGATGTCTGATGTAAAGGGCATCTTCACATTTTTGTTGAAGATATGTTGGTTGTGACTCCTGGCTGTAGTCTGTGCGTGCTGGTTTTCTAGCTTGTTTCTTGCTGTTGTCACTGCCCTATCTCTTGGAAAAGATGACTGAGAGGGGGTTGTGGAATCTCCATAATCGTCATTCAGATATATACCAGTCTGTTAATCTGAGAATCTGGGTAAGTGTTACAGGGGAATACTACATCTGAATTTTAAGGCATCTTCCATGGGAACTTCCTTTAGGATTTTGTTGTAGCCAGTAATCCTTTCTCAGTGCTGCTGTCTTATGGCCTGGGAGGGGAAAAGTGACTGCTTCCATACTGCCACTTTGCTTGTAACAGCAGTGTTGATGCCGTTTGTGATATGCAGTTTGAGAGAAAGGGGTTATTTTGCTTAGTTCTGGGTTATTTTTAATTTTTTTTTTATTTTAAAGGCAGGACTGCAGTGAAGATAGTGAAGTTTTCCTTTTTTAAATACCTGAGGGGAAGCTGACAGGAATGAACAGCTTTTTTTTCCCCACTTCTCCAACTCTTCTTCCTACTGCCAATACACTTCAAATCAGTTCTTTCTGTAAAGGAGTGACTAGTGGATTATGGGGAAAAGGGATATGTCAGATGGTGCTGGTCACTGTGCTGTGTTGCATCAGACAACTCCTTGAGGAGCTACAGGGACTGCAGGTATTCTGGCAGCACTCACCCTCTGTGGCACTGACTCACATGTGGCGTTTCAATTAAATTCTTTACTTCCTAATCACTTCTGAGTAACTGCAGTCGCAACCACAGAGACAGTTTTCTGGTTGAGGGTGCAACGCTGTAAAGGCAAGGGTTGCCCGTTTTAGTTTTGTAGGCTGTTGGGTAGAGCTGAGTGCGTGGAGAAGGAATGATGTGCATGCACAAACCTGGTCACTTGACAACTTTGAGATGCTCTCAATGCATGACTTGATCTGCCTTAACTGTACATTAGAACACACACAACATACTTAGTTCTTGCATGTGAGACTCCCATATACCCCCTGGCCAGTCACCAAGAGCATCTTAAGCGAGACACCTAGTCTCACTGGGGAAACTTGGAAGCTGTTGCCTCGTTACTACTGTTCTGCTGTGTAGGAAGCTTTAGAGATTCTGAACTTGACACTACCAAACCTGTGTCAGCAAACTAAACCACCCCCGACATGGCCTGCCCATCAACAAAGCTAGCGTAACTTTTTTTTTGTTGCTGTTGAACCAAGTGCTCCTTGTTATGAGGTGGGTTTCTTTTTGTTAATTTTGCTGAGTAGACCTATAAAGAAGCAGCCTAATGATGGCAGAATCCACACGTGTAAGGTACTAAAATGGATCTGTCCCTTTGTTTTAGGATTAGATATTGACGGCTTATACCGAGTTAGTGGCAATCTTGCGGTGATACAGAAGCTGAGATTCGCGGTCAATCATGGTAAGCTGCCTTCAACTGTATGAAGTTGCATATATTTCCAGGTGGTTGAAGTTTGTAGAAAGCTCAGGGGGGGGAAAAAAATTCTCAATGTATAACTGCAGTCTTCCATGAGAAATGATTGTCATCTTCAAAGTAAAATGGCTTGAAGATGTGGAATTTAGGGTGCAGTATGCATCATTTTGAAAACCTAGCATCCTGGAGGTTTGGTCTGATGTGGAGCATAGAGGTGTTGCTAGGACATAATTTTAAAGAAATGTGGTAATAGAATTATAGAGGGAGAGGATTATTTCAAACAAAATAACTTCATACCTTACAGAAAAGCCGTAAGCATATTAAGCTCCCACTAGCATTAAAATTGGTAGTGCTTTTTAGTGAGATTTGCTACTGCCTTTTGGCATGGAGGTGCCTAGCTCCTCTTTGCCATACTCTGCATATAAAACTCTTTGATGTGACTACGTCTTGGTGTTTGTTCAGTGGGAATCAAAAGGCAGCTCGCAACTAGGAGGAGGACAGTAGCCCATCTACAATCTGACCTCTCATTTCCTGATTGACAGGGTCTAACAGTAGATGTTGTGTTATGTTACCAGCTCCTGCTCCCCTCTGGAAAACGCTCTTGGTGTAGGGGAGCAGCATGTAGTACAGTAGGCAGAGTTTGGCTGTCTCTCTAGTGGTTGGGTGTTTGTATCCCCTTTTTGCACTGCTGCAGCTCCGTATCCCACAAGTATTCCTGAAGAGTAATTAAGCTTATTTTTTTCAAAAAGCTTCCATAGTTAAATTATAAACATCAATTATTAATTTTTTTCTCTCTCAGATGAGAAGCTAGACTTGAATGACAGTAAATGGGAAGATATACACGTCATCACAGGAGCTCTGAAGATGTTTTTCAGAGAATTGCCGGAGCCGCTGTTCACGTATAATCACTTCAATGACTTTGTCAATGCAATTAGTAAGTCTGGAAAACACACGTGTGCTCTCTGTGTAAATTCTGCTCCGTATGTACATTTCAAGGGATGTTTTGTTTACGAGTCAAGTCTGTGAGGCTTACCTGTTGTTGCTGGTCGGTAATGCTCAGTCCGGCCAGGAGGTGGTAGTATTTTATCTCATATTAGCACGGCAAAAGGCTCACTTTTATTCCCAGTCCGTTAAATTTTACGCGCAAGTCTTAAGCAGAAATACTGAATTTTTGTTTCTACGCCTCATCCTTTTGCAGAACAAGAACCAAGGCAGCGTGTCCATGCTGTTAAAGATTTAATCAAACAGTTGCCAAAACCGAATCAGGACACTATGCAGGTGCTCTTCAGGCACCTGAAGAGGTAAGTAGCGGAGAGAAGGAAAGGCTTTGTATTGCTGGTCCTCCCTTAAAGCTACACAATCCAATTAAAAGTACTAGGTGACTGTTCTCACTGCATTTTTCTTGCCTATTTTGGACTTGACAAAAACAATATATCAGTCTGTATTTATAGAGCCTTGCAGAGCACCCAGCAGACTCTAGACAGTGTGTGTCCTAGCTGTGCTGTTCACTGCCAAGTCCTTATGTTCGAGGGATTGTGAGGATCAGGAATAGCGTTTCAAAATGAAACTTTTCTGCACAGGGGGGAATCACAGAAGCGGTGTGTCATAACAACAAGACTACTCATTAAAAAAATGCTGTGGACAGTCATTTGGACTGTCTTTTTCTCCTGTCATTCTGTTGCTCTAACACTGATAGCTGTCTTTTTTGTCTGTGGTTTGGTGTTTTTTTTTTCTCTTTCAGAGTTGTAGAAAATGGAGAAAAGAACCGAATGACCTATCAAAGTGTAGCAATAGTTTTTGGTCCAACCTTATTAAAACCAGAGAAAGAGACTGGTAACATAGCGGTCCACACAGTATACCAGAATCAGATTGTAGAATTAATTCTACTGGAATTGAATTCCATCTTTGGACGCTGACGTTTTTCTTGGAGTAGAAACTGGAAGTGATGGGTTGGCAGAAGTACTCCGTCAGAAGGAAAATCTCTCGCTGTACATGGTGTATTATGTTTGTGGACCAAGCAGCAACTTGTTTTTTGCACTTTTGGGGAGGGGAGGAACAGGAGAAATGTTTGACCACTTTAATGCAAATTAAAGACAACACTTTGGATTTCTCTGAAAAGTTCAATGTAAAGCGAATTGAAAAGTTTATAGTTTGCTGTTTTTAAAGTAGCATTGGAAAAATGTAATATAGGTTCATACACTGGATTTCTTGGAGAGTAAAGCTAATAATCTCAAACTGGATAATCTGGAATTTAATCTTAAAAATCTTCCACTTGATAGGGAAAAGTCCTGCCATCCGGTATGGAAACATTCAATGAAGTTACATCTTAAGCTTGTGTGTTACAACCTACTCCCATCTGTATGAAACTTCTGCGGGGGGGTTCTGCATGCACTGACTGTCTTACTTGTGCTAACCGTTTGGTTTAGGTACTCAAATCTAATTCCTCAATTCATATCGGCTGTCCTTCCCCCCCCACCC
>NW_010225130.1:75636-93302 GCF_000690775.1 Eurypyga helias
GTTCTTGTTTTCATTTTTCTTTCCCCACCCCCCCCAGCAATCTTTCTGGAACTTCTCAGCTGCTTTACAGAACAGCACTATTTCAAGCACTGAACTTGAAGAATATCCAGCAAGGGATATTTGTCTTGTGGCACAATGGAAGTCATATTTAATAAACCTGTTCATCTTTTCCAGGGTATTTCCTGAGCTAAGTTTTGTGTTCTACTGGTTAAAAGCTAAAATCCGAAGTAAATACCGACTGCAACACTGTACTGAGTTCCTTGGTATAATGCTGTGGTAGTGGAAGTTTCTTAATGTAAATACAGGCTGTCCTTTTGATTCTTGTATATAACTCCAGTTCCTGTATAGTTTAAGAACACTTTAGTCACACATTTCTAATCATGGATAGGTTTAGCTACAGTAGCGTAATGTTTCCAGTGGATGTCTGGGTTTCAGCAGGGAAACAGGTTATGGGGAGGGAGGGGGGACCTAACTGTGTGCACTTTTAGATGTTAATTACATTTGCGGGCAAAAAACTGTAATGCAAATGGTACTGGAGAAATACTGAGTGTGCTTGCTAAACTGTTAATGCACTACAAGAGGAGCCTTTTAGGTTATTTAATATGTACAGGATACATTAGGAAAATGTATTATGAATTCTAACATCTACAAATAGTGAAACTCATGTTTTGATAGATAGATGTTTGACGGAATCCATGATGCTAAATTTAAGATTTTTCTTTTTACATTAATGTAGAATAATTTGTAAAATTGGGTTTGAAAGATTTTTTGTTACAGGGAGCATGGTCTGCTGAAGATTTTTTTAAATGTATTTTTCTAGACTAACTGCTGTATCTGACATATTTGTTATGTCTAACCTGAATAAAGAAAACCATTAGTTCTTTTAGATTTTGCCATTCCCGCTTCAGACAACACGAACCCCCTTTAACCAATGAGACCGGTGTATCTTACTGCTTAGCATGGATACTACTCGGGGCAGAGAGTTGTCCTGCTGGGTTAAAATGCTTCCCTTATAGCCTGACAACTTCAGGAACTTCCCTGTCCCTTTCTTTAACAACTTGAATTCTAACGTAACACGCAGAGAGGGCAGAAGTAACGTATGGGTATAAGTTGGTGGTCTTCAGGACACGTCCCAGTTTTCTGGGAACGCACTGTACAGAAAGCAGACACTTTGGGGAAATAACTGTATTTTGCCTTTGCTCCGTTGCGTACTTTTCACAACGCAGTTCTGCCTTACAGCAAAGGGGATGTGTGGTGAAGTACGGAGGTGTAATCGGATGAGTGGTACGAGAATTTCATGAGTACAAGGCTTGCATGAAAAAGTCTTCGGAGATGAAAGAGATGAGTTTCCTTGTGGCTTTCTCGCTGTCGTCTTGTGGTAATGGTGAAGTCTTGTGGTTTGTTGCAGAGCGACCTGGGTGAGAATGGTGACAGCTCCGTCTCGGCGTTGTCTTGTCAGCCTTCCGGGTAGGCTGTCACGTGAGAGCGCTGCCGAGGGGTGGGTGTGCCCCAGCCTCCTAGAAAACATCAACAACGTTGAAATCTGTTGCTATAGATTATTCAAATCCCAAATTAAGCTGTAAAATAATAAAAAGAAAAAAACAATTCCCATTGCTAAAGGAGAGGGCTTATCCACAGGTCACCTTTTCTGTACGAGTGTTATGTTTTTCAAAGGAAAAATGCCTTTTTAAAACAAATTGATAATGAGGATGTCACTTTTCCTTGTATTCCCCCAAAATAAAGCATTTTGTTATTACAATATACCAGTTACGGATTTCTTCACTTTCACAGCTGGAGAGAGACGTGGACACAAAAAAGACAAGGCAGATATACGCAGTCCTTTCCTGTAAACTATTTTCAAATTAGTTGCATGTAACCAAAGCATCCTACGTGCAAGTGGAGGGTCATGCTTACTGCCCAGGCCCAGACTTTCCTCCCCATCTTCACAGAAAACCAAGATAAATTCCCTTTGTGCTGAACCCACTGTACCCTGGCAAGTTAATCCTTGACTTGCAGCATGAGAGAGAGGGGAGTTTGTAGGTAATACAGTATCAGTTTATTCCTATGTGAAGCCCTGACTTTTTCCCTTTGGAGGGAACAGCTTTATTTAACCCCAAAGTAATGATATTTTCAGAATTGTTGGCTTAATTCACGGGCCGTAATGTAAATCAAGCACAGTGGGGCATTCTGCTGGGTGAAGGGGGAGGTACAGCATGTCTAATGAGGCCGCCTGCCTTCGCCAGGGAGAGGAGAGCTCCTCCGAAGAATCTTAATTAGCCGCCACAATTGTGATGTTTTGTGGGCAAGCAGCTGGTAGGACTGGATCAGACCTTTACAAAAGTAGCCCTGGGGGATTGTGGGACCTAAATGAACATTTTTTTTTCCGCCCATAGCATTCTTGTAAACAGAGCACTTGTAAAACAAGATCGCACTGTGTAACAAACCAACATGAAAGACATTCAGAGGTGACTTGGCCTCTTGGTGCTTTTTATTGCCTTGAGAATTAAATGGCAGCTCTAATATTAGAGTTTCCTACAACTTCCCCAAATGGATTTGAGTTTGTTGAAGTACTAAGCTACTACTTTATTTCAGAAGAAGAAATCCGTGTTGCATTTAGCAAACTCAGAACTGCAGAGTGGAACACCCAGGGATACATCAGGTTTATTTCTCACAGAACCTCATCTGCAGCTTATTGCACTAAAACGTAGTTGGCGAGGGAAGGGGAGAGCAGATCTTTAGTGTGGGAATAAGGAAATTGAAAACACTGATGGCAACCAGGCAAAGAAGGTGTGATGGACAAGCAAGATAGCAAAGAAACAGTCAGAAAATCTGCAGGAATCCAGGCCAGAAACCTGGGAGAAAGCCAGGCTGCCAAGAGTCTGTTGGGGTTGTTTTTCCTTCTTTACTTCACTTCATACCATACAGAGGAGGGGGACTTTTTACAAGGGCCTGTAGTGACAGGACAAGGGGTAACGGGTTTAAATTGGAAGTGGGGAGGTTTAGATTAGATATCAGAAAAAAACTCTTCCCAGAGAGGGTGGTGAGGCAGTGGAACAGGTTGCCCAGAGAAGCTGTGGATGCCCCATCCCTGGAAGTGTTCAAGGCCAGGCTGGACGAGGCTTTGAGCAACCTGGTCTAGTGGAAGGTGTCCCTGCCCATGGCAGGGGGGTTGGAACTAGATGATCTTTATGGTCCCTTCCAACCCAAACCATTCTATGCTGAAGGCCTGGCTATGTTTTGCAAGGGTAAGTTGCTCTGTAAGCAGATGGAGTTCAAGTGACATTGCAAAATGGCAGTGCCCACCTTTCTCTGGACTTTTCCAGAGCAGCTTCTGTGTGTCAGCTCCTCAGTGATGCGCTTGTGTCCAGGTTCACTTGACACAAACACCCACGTGCTAATGGGAGTCAAGAACTGTGTTTCACCAATGTGATGTGAATGCACAACTGGCATCCGTGTGACACAAAAACATACTTGTTCTCAGTTTGGCAGCATTATCCTCAACGCTGAGCGTCCCCTCCGAGATCCGAACCTTGTGGCACCAGATCCTGAAGAGCAGGGGCAGCCCTGTCTGTTGAAATCTCAGCACACCAGAAGAAAGAAGTGTCTGAAGCTGAAAAAATGGGAGGACACAGCCAAAATTAAAATCCCAAAGCTAAGCTGTCTTTGCAACCAGTTTAGATTTGCATGTATGGTACAAACCTGCTCAGAATAGTTTGTTAATTCATAGTGTGAAAGATACAGCTGTCCTCCAAAAAAACCGCTGCCGCTGCGTTGCCTGGCCACCAACGTGCCCGTGCTCTCTGCCTTTTCTTTACCAGGAGGGTGATGCTGAGCTGGTTGGCTTTCTGCGTGTGAGTGTCCTGCCTCGCTGCTCTTTCCAGTAAAAGGAGGTACCTAACCTGAAATGGAACTGAAACCAACCTTTTTCCAAGACAAACTTTCCTATCAGCCCAGGCTGGGCAGCGCTTTGCCTGCAGGCACTTCTGCTGCCGCTGAGCTCACCTGC
Source organism: Eurypyga helias (assembly GCF_000690775.1). NCBI lineage: Eukaryota > Metazoa > Chordata > Aves > Eurypygiformes > Eurypygidae > Eurypyga > Eurypyga helias. Next base: position 79,643 of record NW_010225130.1, read on the forward strand.
CTGCTGCAGGGATGCCCTCCCCGGGTACCTAGCAAGCGCATCCTCTGTGGGTGCGGGCCTTGGCGAGGCCCCTGCCAACACACGCCTGACCTGCTCAGCTTCACAGCTTTCTTCTGTGAAATAAACCAGGGATGTGATTGTGCAAGAGGTAAAGCCTCTCCTCTGGCACTCCCTTAAAGCATTATGTACAACGCATTATGTACAACGAAGGATGCCACCGTATTTCCCACTACGAAACAGCTGTTTCACAGCTGAAGTGCTGTTCTTGCTCATATACTAGTCCTGCTCTAAGTTGCATCTTTGAAGTTTTAAAGATAAGACATCTTTTCCTATTAATCACTCCTTTTCCTGCATCCACCCACCTGCTATTCCTGCCGCACTGAAAGTCAGTCTGACTTGGACCGTTTGCTTCCTTATTTGTCCAACATTCTGGAGCCCGGGGGCTGGAATGCACTGTGCTTCGCCTGCCGAGGCTGAGGTGTGGGCTGCTCCGCCACAGACACTTCAGTAAAAAGCAGTTGTCAGCATTAATGCTAAATAATAAGGTAAATTAAAAAAAAAAGTGCCAAAAAAATAAAGCCCAGACTAGAAGAATAAAAAAGTAGTCCTTTCCAGGTGATAGTTAAAGCAGGTTGCATGCTGCTACCCTGTTTCCCAGAGTGCCTGTTCATCTCCTATATTGCAGAAATGTACATAAAATAAGCAATTAGGTATTATATTTGGTGCGAGACTGAGGGAAAGCAACGTAATTCCATGCAACAGTGCATTGACTCACCATCCATGTCGCTTGTGTAGGCTGAGCTGTGAGCCAGCTGTCAAGAGCACGGCCCAGTCTTCAGGTTTGTATTAAAACGCTGCGGCTATAGGCCGAGATCACACTTGTCCCCTTCTTTTGTCTGAGCTTCCCAGCCTGCCATTTTCAGCCTTCCTACTTTCAAATGCATGAAAATAACTTTCTGTCCACCTTTCCTAGTACAGCAGCTCTGTGCAGCAAGCCAAGTGCTCGAGGTGTCCATGGGTACAGCTTCTTGCCCTTTATATAGACAATTTAGTTAAGAGGAGGAGAAGACAGTTTATTATAAACATTGAACAGTGGGCGGCATCATTAGCTCTTAAAAATCATAACTAACTCCCCAGGTGGCTGTCCTAATGCGTTCTGGGCTTTCTTTGCATCCCTGAGATGAAAAGCATGAGCACGTGCGGGCAGGAAGCAGCGCCATGGAAGCTTGAGTGCCCTGGTTGCTGTCAAGGCAAACCCCGCGTTGCCAGCACCAGTCTCGGACAGCCGAAGCGATGCCAGTGCCGTAAGAGCCAGTGGTGGGGACTAGCACCTTCCCTTCCTTCCTGCTGCCTTTCTAATTTGCTACGTCATGAGCTAAGGCTTGTGGCACCTTGCAGGCCAGACAGCACGATTATAATGGTGCTTTCTGGTTTTAAAGAATCCATGAATGAAGCTGGCATGTAGCCTTCCATTTAGACACTGGCTTCCTTGTTCCGACTTGGCCATTCATGCCCTGCGCTGAAAGAGAGCGCTTCTCCTGGCCAAAGCTTCATTCCCATTTCCCTCCTAAACTATCTGCTCAATTGGGCAAACCTGCCTTGGCAACCACGGCAGCCCTGCTGTGCTGGAGCATTCCTGGGGTCTGGAATAGCTAGTGACCCACTAGTCCCCACTAGTGACCACGAGTTCAACACAGTCCCGTTAAAGTTACCGCACCCTGAAATATGAGAGTTGGGTGCTTGCAGCCACAAAGGATTCCTTCCCTCTTCAAAATGCTTTTCACCAGATACAAAGAAATCCTCAAAGCCATGAGCCACTGCCAGCGGGTGTAAACACTCGGTTACTGCTGCTGTGCTGCCGTGCAGCAGAGCCAGGCATGAACCGTCCCCGGCAGCCCCCACCAGCACAGCCCTGCCGTGGGACGTGGCACCCAGCACTGCAGCCTCTCCCCCAGCCCAGCAAAGGAAGCCTCTCTGGGAAAAACCAGGCACAATGGGCTAGCAGGCAGCCTGTCAGGGTGCCCAGCGCTCCTGCCCGTCCCTGCCTGGCCACGGCCAGCTCGCAGCACACCCTGGCCATAGGCAGGGATACCGAAGTCAGCCGCAGCAGCCAGGGCTGGGAGGTGCAGAGCTGTGTTTCTCTCAGGCCCAGCAGCAGTTTGGGATCCTCTTAAAGACCTCCTCTGATGGAGAGGGTGGAGTCTCCCAAGCAGTCTTATCTAGCACGTAATTCTCATCCCACTCAGAAGGTTTTTCTTTTTGCACATCTAAGTCCTTGCTGCAGTTTACTTTCATCTCTTTCCTTACTCTGTCCTTATCCTTCTGCAGTGTATATGCTCAGCTATTTTTCCCTGCGTCTCTACGCACGCAATAGCAGTCCATGGACCTATAAAAGATTACTGTGTCTGATTTCTCCCTTCTCCAGACTAAGCAAACCCAATCCTCTTAATCTTTCCTTGGATGTCACACAGCCAGCTGGTTCGAGGATGGGACACGGCAGTGTGAGTTCACATCCCCCTCAAGAAGGTGCCTTCAGCACACACCTATTAAATGAAAATAAGATTCAGAATATTCTTCACTTCCCCTTCACCCTTTGATAACCAGCCTCCAGGCTTTCCCCAATCTTTGCTTTATGGGCTTCTCCACCCCATGGGTGCCTCCTGGAAAATCCCACGGTTGGCTGACACAGAAGTTCTGGTCTGGGTGTCTCTGATTTCCAGACATTTCTGTGACTGGAGACCTTAGTATCCCTGGAGCTGTGCAGACATCAAGGCCCAGTTTTGCTTCCTGAAGCAGTTAGCCAGTACTTAGGCACCTCTGCCCCGTTTTACATACAGCAGAGTGGCTTCAGGTCAAGTGCGGTAGCTACCGTGCCCGAGCACTGGCTGCAGGCTGGATGTCCTGGTAGGGTTTTCAGGAAGAAAGGTGTGCAAATCAGTCTGCTTGACATCTGCAGGGACACGTCCTTGGAAGATGCAAAAGCTCAGATTAAGAGCTGATACATCAAAGTGCTCCAAAACGTACACATGTACTCAGAAGTGTTGGCAAGGAGAACTGGCATTAATGAACAGGGAGGAAAGTGAAAACCATCGTGGGCAGCTGCACTAGGACTGTGCAGCTGAAGTGTTTACTCTTATTTCTTTCCAGAATGACAGGCTTGGGCGATACCAACACCCAGGTAACCTCAACTCTTGCTGTCGGTGCACTCAAAAGCTTTGCTGAAACACCAGGGACCAGAGCACTGGTAGGAGCGCTGCTCCGAGGGTTGTGGCGAGGGTGATGCAGCCTGAAGCAGCCCTGAGCAAGCTGCCTCCAGGCTGTCACCAGGGCACTGCAAAGGGACTGCACTGACCCCCAAACACAGTCTTGGGGGAGGGAAGAAGAATTGCTTTCAGAAGCTGTCACCACAAGCAGCACAACCTGTTGCTGTCTCCCTAGAACCAGTTGCAAAGCCTTGCAAATGTCTCGGATGGGGCAGTGTCACAAATTGGGGCAGACCCTGGGGTTCCCTTCCCCGGCTTGCTGGTAGTACCCCATCCCCCCGTGGCTCCCTGATACCTGTGGCAGCTGCCAGGTTGTCCTTCCCTAACCTGTAGCTTCTGCGAGTCAGGTCTTCTAGGCAAGAGCTGCCCCGTTAGCTGCACATCAAGGAGACAAGGAAAAGCTGGAATTGCATTTCTACTCACGGCATGAAAGCCAGCACTTGAAGGACGCTGCTGTTAGCTACGTTTTGGCAGCTGGAAGAGGTTTTTGGAGACAGAAGCACTGAACACATTTAGCTTGATTACAATTTTCAAGACAAAGCTTGTTGTGATGATTGATTTAACTTGGAGAGGTTCTCAGCATCTTACGGTTATGTACAAAAAATCAAGGCTGTGAACATTAAGAACCAAGATTAAAGAAAAAACAAGGTACTAGCAGATTTCTCCTAGTCCATCAGATTTGCCTGACAAATTACAAGTAAGTACCTCTATTACTCTTTCACCCTGAGCTGGTGATCAGTGCAACACCTGCATCACCAGGAAGACTCTGGCAGAGCCTGAATGTCCTTTCGTTTCCAGGCACCCATGAAAAGGCTGCACGCTACGGAAAAGCTCCAATTTCAGCCTTGGAAAGAAAACAGTCTGAAGCCACGCAGCGGTAGTTTGGGGGCTGGTAATGAGTTCCCCTCAGTACCTCGCTGTGTGGAAGATGTGCCCGAGTCCCCCTCCTGACAGAGGCTCAAGGTCTGCAAAGCAGAGTTGTCGATTCCCTTTTGATTCACACAAAGTGTTCCCCAGTCAAGACACAAAACCCCGGGTGAAGTGGGAAGAGCTGGAAATTACAACTCAGGGCTGAGCAGATGGCGGAGTGACAGTGATTGAGTTACTGCTCCTTTGATACCACCATCTGGGCCCCCTCCCACCGGCCCTGCAAACAAACCCTGACAAAGTTTTTACCCTCCCCCCAAGCGCCATTCCCCACCATGCTGGTCAACAGCATCTCACACTACAGCACAGAGTCACTTTTTATATTTAAAGCACTGAAAAGAGAGGGAACATGTAATTAGTAGGACTCTAGTCCTCTTTTTGCAACCTTAATCCTGCTCAAGTTCAGCCGGGCAGAGCGGCACTGTCACCTTCCCCTGGGATAATGAACTCGGGTTTGTCAGGCTCTTTCGTAGTGAGGTGAAATATCTAGCAAATTCTGGCCCGTTACCCATTAAACACAAATCGCTTCAGAATTGCCTTGGCCTGACCACATTGGTTGTCCTTGGTCCTGGTCGTTGTCGTCATTACCTCTCCTCTGCAGAACACGCTACAGATGCTACCAGCCTGCAAAAATCCCTCCCCCTTACCCCACTCCTGGAGTTGTACGCTGGATGCGGCTCCCCGCAGAGCCAGCCCGGGCAACCTGTGGCGAGGCTCCCAGGGTGTCCGCAGCCGCCCCATGGTGGTCCCTGCCACTCTGGGCTCAAGCAACAGCCTGGGCCAAGGGTTGGATCCTCTTTGACTGAAGATTGCCTTGGAGAAGACAGGTGATGCTCAGGGGGCAGGTGGGTTTTCCAGGGAAATTTTGGTCAAGTCCTCTCCTTGCCTGAGCCCTCGCACTCCTTTTCTGTTAGTTCGCATGACTTGCAGGGCTTGGCTACCAGCAGAATTAAGATCACAGCTCAGCCTGTTAAAAATACCCATCCAATTATCTGTTGGGCCACGTTTATCCCTCATTTTCCTGGCTGTAAGTAGTCCTGGAAGCAACAGGACTGCTCACCTCAATGAAGCCAGCCGGCCTGGGCATATGGTCTTTTTATTTTCACCTGCTTTCTCCCTAGAAGTGCCACGTGAGGGCTCTGATCTGCCCTTTGAAAGGGTCTTGTAGTCTTCCCTCTGCGAGTGCTGCGAGGTCTCCGCCACGCAGCAATCTGTTCACAGCGTAATTATTCTCCGTTAAGGCCTCAGAGACCGCGAGGCTCCTGACATTTTTCACTGCCTGGAGAGGGGTAATTTTTCACTGCTTTCCTGAGGACCCGTGCAATTCGCAACAGTAATGGAGCATCCAGCTACACTGAGCAGCAGCCTACAGTTAATTTTTATCTCTTGATGGACATAAACTGAAGGGCTTCCATCTAAGATGGGGGAAAACAGGGATGTGTGAGCAAAGCTATTAAGCAAATCGTTGCAGAAGCTCATAGCAAACCAGAGAGTCTTTCATGGTGGATGTAACATGACTTTGAAATCGTACAGTAAGAAGACATGCTTTACCAAATACTAAGCTGTAAGTAAAAAGTAGCAGAGGAGAAGGGGTCTCAAGTTACATTAAAATAAATAAACTCTGAAATACAATCGGCAGTATCATATACGTGCCTCTAACTTTACCTGTCTCCAGCTACGGGTCTGGAAGCCGGATCCCCGCTGCAGCTGGTATGTGCTTATGTCAGCTGAGCTGCTGGTGGAGGAAAGGCATCAGCATCACTTCATCTCTTGGATACGCACTAAAAAAAACAGAGCCCAGAAACTGTACTTTGGAAGGGTCTGCACATCTCCAGCCGGTTATTGCATTTTTTCCCTTTGTCTGTTTAAAAGAAAGTAATTGTAACAGAAGCTGCTCTTGCAAGCAGCTGGTAGACAAAGCAGAAAGGGTTGAAAGTTTAGTTTGGATTTGAAATGCTGTTTCATGTAAGAAGTATTTTCAAATACTTCTGAAACCTAATATCCAATATAACTCACCCAAACAGATGAGCAATAACATACAAGACTGAAAAATAAAAACATCTGAATTTTGCCAAACCTTCCCAGTGATTTGCCAAAGAATAAGTAATTTAGTTTCAAGCTCTTAAAGGGAATTAGCTCTGAGAATGAAAGTATAAGGCAAAAAAGAAAGTCTCTTTTCATTGATTTTTCTGGTAGCATTCCCAGTAGCGCTGAAGAAATGCAGGCAGGCTGGGCTGCCTTACAAAGAGGACAGGGGGGCTGGGGGGTACCAAGGGGGCTAGGGGACACTGGCCTGGGCAGGGCAAATCCCTGCTCCGGAGTCAACCAAACACCCTTCTATCCTGCAATTACTTCTCCCTTACATTAGACAAACCGCACTTGGGTCACGGAGTAAAAGTCAGTCGATTTTCTTTGGCACAGTCCAGGGCAGAAATGAGTATGATGCTGCTTTCCTCCAGACAGGGGGCTTTTTTTTTCCTTTTTAAACCCAACCTTAAAATTCAAATTAGCCTCCAGCTCAAAGCCTTTACCACCAGGGCATGAATGCTAAATAGCCTGCTCCCAGTCCAATCTGTTCACTGCCTGGCTAATGATTATTCTCCATAGAAACCCTACCAGAGTCAGTTATTATTCTCTCCTCATGCACTTGTATCTCTCTTGTATTTATATAAGATTAAGTAGCCCTGTTAGGTTTTTACCTCTCTGATTGGAGCTTATTTTAACCTCAATTAAGCCATCAGCCCGGCTTTCTGAAGGCAGAGCAAGAGCATAACCATTATCATTCTCTCCACCTTTTGTATGAAAATGATGTTGAGGATTGGTTGCTTTGGGGATTGCTCTGTGGCAGGTAACCAACGCCAAGCGTCGGGGAGGATAAATGGTGCCAGACTCCCAGAGGTGCCGTGGCACTGTGTAATTATTGTTCCAGACAGCTGAAAGCAGCAGGGTTTCTCGTTCCCCTGCTTAGTTTCAGTCTGCCATGATTGCTGGCACAGAAAGATGCTGATTATAAGTAAACATTAATTATGCCCTGCTACCCCACTGCTAGCATCGCTGGGCTTGCGAGTAACAGAAGCACAGTGCTGTGCTTGGCTCCCATGACCGAAAAAACATCTAAAAAGATTTCAACGTCCAGATTTTCATCTCTCTTGGTCAGAGGACATTGCTCCTAAAAATCACCCTCATGCATATCTAGAGTTATGGCACTTTTTGTACCACTGCTTATGTGCTGCACTTCAATGCTGTTGCTAAAATAATGCCTGAAGTAACTATTCTTTGAAGAAGGTGAGCTCAGGTGATGCAGCAAGCAATTCTGTTATCTGCTCTGGAGCAGAGGAATCATTTTAGCATCCTTAAAGGAAAAAAAAACCCAAGGCAAATAGAACTTGTCAATCATCCTATATGTCAACGTAATTTTTTTTCAGATTATGTGCTTTTTTTTAAATGGCAGCCTATTCCTCCTTCTTTTTTGATGTGGCTTTGGGATTTGTTTTTTTCTGTGCTAAAGGAGGCTTAAAAATGCAGAGCCCACAGTGTCGCAGGCGGTAAACACTGCTCCTCGCGTCGCGTGGACAGTTACAAAGTGATTTCCGTGGCACTTGAATGCAGCCTCCAACGCTGATGGAATTTCACTGCGCTGTGATTGCGCCGCACTGCAGCGAAATAGGTTCAATTTGATTATCTGGCTATTCCACTTCACCTATATTTACAACCTGCCTGACCTCTGGGGGAAGGGGAGGACAGGCAGCCAATCATGCCGGAGACATTTCAAAAGGTCAAAGCAATACAGCGTTTACCACTATAATTCACAGGCTCTACAATTCGGAGACTGCGCTCTCATGACAAAAATCAGCAGAAAAACATAGTTAATGTGAAATATCTGCCCATTCCCAGAGCAAACACGGGAAGTAGAGAATGTTTTAAAAATTTGCCCCTTTCTCCTTTCAGCACATGATGATGTACAAGTGCATAAAAGCAGCGGACGGACAACACTGCCTTTTTTAGAAGCCTTTTGTTGGTGGCAAAAGGTTTCTGTTGGACTGGCTACCTGGGAGCTGCCCCCCTCGTACACAGCCTCAGCTCTGACGTTCATACATTTACAGCCCCACGGGGATGCTCTTCAGTGTGTTCCTGCTGCCAGATGGGTGCTATCCTCTTCACCCCGTCTCTGCCATCCCCGGTCAGCAGCGGTGCCGTGCCATCCCCGTCCCTTCTACATTGCACCAACAGCTCGGGACGGGGGGAAGTCGGGGGCAGAAAGTGCTTTGCAGATTTTAATTAAGCTTCATATGCAGCCCTCCCATTCTGAAGCAGAGATTCATGAAGGCCATAAACAACCACCACCCATTCCATTTCAACCAATAGCTGATAGAGTGGGATGACTCCAAAGCATTATTTTTAAAATCTTGTATACTTAAGAGATCCCAGCAGTCAGGAAGAAAGAAAAGCAGTTTCAGGCTCACACAAATCAGTGCAGCTACCCAGGTCTGACTTTTCTATCCCTCCCAAGTCTGGGTGGCCACACAGTCTGGAACCTCTTGCCTGTTTGTATTTAAACACTATTTAGTCTGAAATCACCACTGAAATTAGGATTGCCAGAGCTCCTGGGGCCAGAGGCGCTGTGAGTTATAACAGTTTCATTTTGAAAACTGGACTGGTTTTTGTTTGTTTTAAAGTGAACACTTTGTATGACATCTCCTGAGAACTCCCTTGTATCATCTTAGAAGTTATTGGATTAATACAGGAGAGAGTGGAGTCCGAAAGGCAGCCGTAAGACCTACTTCTGAGCATCTTTTATCTTTGCAGGGAAGATCCATTTGAAAGGCAGCCTAACAGAGCAGACCTGTCTGAAATAAAGTACTGCATCAGCTCCGTGAGTCAGCACAGAACAGAAATACGAAGTGCTTCTTGTAGGGAAGTGATTCATTTAGATGCTGCATCAGGTTTGAAAAGGATCACTTGAGGCTGGTGCTGCCTCTCCCTGCAGCCACCACGAGCTCCTGGTCCTCGTCTTTGACCCTAACAGGGGGCTCTGGTGACACCCCACCACTGCGCAGAGCCGAGCAGATGAGGTTTCAGTCTGGGACAGGGGCGAGCACTGGCTTGACTAGTGCTGCTGGGACTATTTCGGGCAGAAAAGACTTTGTTCATGTAGCTCCCCCCGCTCCAGTCAGCGCCTCACCACAACACCACCTTCTGCCCAGTCTTAACAGGAGTATTTGATGGATGCCTGTTTGCAGTGCGGGGGGAGAAGAGAAAATAAGACCTGTGTGACATTGAACATGATAAGACAAAAGAGCAAGGAAGAAAAAAGGAGCATGACAGAGATGCAGACCATGCTTGTGGAGCATGTTCAAGTCACACACAGAGCACCTTCCCTTCAGCCCAGCTTGTTTCAGCCAAGCTCAACCATCGGCACAAGTTTACATGGAGAAGGTTACAATTTTCCTTCACCTTTGGTTCTTTTCAATTGTTCCCGTTTTGCTCCATCTCCTTCTATTCTTTTTCCCCCACCTTTCATTTTATGTTTCTCATCCTTCAACAAGAACCACTCACCTCCCCTCACCCCTCTCCTGAAGCATCTCAGTATTTATAACTATCAGCAGTTCAGGCTGTCCAAAATTCTTTACTCCAAGGCTATTTTCTGGTGGATTAGAAAAATCATCAAAAGTGGAAAATTTTGGCAAAGCTTGCTATGTGGGATTTCTGCTTTGGTGTGTAATCTTTGGGAGGAGCCGTCACAAATTCTGCCCAGAGAAGCCTCAGAGGGAGCTCAGGGGAAGACTGTGAGGTGACAGACACCTCCTTAGGGAGCATTAGCACATCCATTGTTTGAAACAGATATTTAGAAACCTGATGAGAGATTCCTCCTCATGTTAGTGATGGGCCTTTGCCATCTCCGCAAGGCCTGACCAAATTTGTCCAAATTTTGAGCCTCTGAAAACCCTCAGGCTGCACACAGGCCATAAATGCTGGCTGGAGTTTGCCAGTTAAAATAACTCTGCCCTGAATGTGCTCCAGCTGAGGGGCAGCGAGGAGCTGACTGAGCCTTCCACACGTCCCCCCTGGGGTCACAGGCAGTGGGGGGGCAAAGGCTGGGGCACCAGCCCTGGGGAGGGGGTCCTGGGGCAGGGGCAGCAGCAATGCTCCGCCTGGACCTCACGAAGTGCTGGGGATGAAGCCACCTGCTCAGGAGCAGTTTTGTCTGTCAGTAGTGTTTCTTGGTGCCTGGGGTGAGTGCATGATTGTACATGCAAAAGAGACATTGTCACGCAGTTAGTAAGACTGGATTCATCACTAAGGGACAAAATTAGAGTTGTTTTAGCAACCTTAATTTAAAATTCCTTTTCCTTCAGTGTTCAACAACCCTGCTCGAAGCTGTGTGTAGAGATTCCCCACTGTAACTGGGCCACTGGAGAAGTTAATACTCACTGTACTTAAAGTGTGCAAAAATTAAGACTTCTGTGAAAAACACGTTCGTGGCACCAAAAATGTCAGAGGTGTGTCGTTATTGTTGGTTAAAATAATTGTTTTTATACAAGTATTTATAACTCCACACTGCACTGCTGAGATTTACACACCTGTTCAAACGGAGTTGCTTAAAAGAGCAAGACGATGTCTTTATAGAAAAAGCTTGTGTAATTGGCATAACCTCATCTTGGCTGGGCTCTGTCATAGACTGTCTATAATATTAAATTACCAGGATACAGAGTGAAAAGGAGATAAGCCCAGAAGGTTAAGGCTGGGGATGGGGAATGCTGAGAAGGGTGAGACTGTCTGGAGAAGCCAGCTTCTCCCTGCGAGCACTCCGGAAACAAAGCTCAGCAAAACCCTTTGTAAAAGTGAGGCAAGGGATAAAAATAACAAAGCAGAAAAAAAATAATAAAAGAAAAAGAAAACAAAACAAAAATACCCACACCAGGAAACGAATGAATCTCCAAATCAGGATGAAAGAGTAACTCAGGAAATGTTTCTGCAGATAAGACAGCTCAGTGAAAACCCCAACCCCTCCGCCCCACTGCTCGTGCACCGATCACGGGAGGATTGCATTTAACGCAGCTAACCAGGGTGAAGGAAGGGCGCTGTGTTGCTTTCGCAGCTTACAGAGACCGTGGCTCCTGCAGAAACTGGCCTGCCAAAAAGGGTCAGAACGCACAGAACTGCCAAAGCTGTTGTCTGCAACGTCAGGCACATGCACGTCAAGCGGAGCTGGCAAAAGGCGTCCGAGGAGCTGCCGGCTGAGATGGAGCCGCAGCCTCCAGGTGCCAGCCCAGGTGAAGAAATGCCCACAAGCAACATGAAGAAACATGAAACAATTAACACAGGATTACTTATAGAAAGCCTCCAAAGGAAAAAATAGCCTATTGTGCTTCTTGCTAGCAAGCTTCCTTTCCTAATTTGTTGCTATTTAATTCTAACAGTGAGCAGAAGAAAAAGCCTTGAGAAGAACGAAGACAACCCTCTAACCCAGCACAGAATCCTCTAGGCCGTTTACAGCCTTCCAAACAACTACAGCTACACAGCCTTGACATTCCTGATCTTTTACAACAAACTGGGCATTGAAACAAGATTTTCCATGTTTGCTTTCTTCACGTTACAAAAATTAGAAAGGAACAAAAAAATTACAGGCTGCACAGAAACACACAGACCCAGAGGGACATTCCTGAGCGTCTGCCCTGCGTCTAACCCCAGGCTGGCATGTTTAACTCGAGCTGTTCTGGAAACGCCAGCCACGTCAATGGCCATCGCAGAGCTTTCCTGCCACGGTGTAAATCCAGCAGCAGGGCCGTGAAGAGCCACAGGAGCATTACAGGAGCCCTGTGGTCCAGGCGGGCAGCCAGTGCCACCATCCCTCAGAGGCACAGGCATCCATGGCTTTAGGGTCCCTGGAGCTTTGCCTTGCTGGGAACAGTCAAAATCACAGAATCACCAAACTGTTGAGGTTGGAATGTCCTCTGGAGGTCATCTGGTCCAGCCTCTTTCTCAAGCAGGGACTCCTAGAGCAGGCTGCCCGGGACCATGTTCAGATGGCTTCTGAACATCTCCAAGGATGGAGACTCCATCACCTCCCTGGGCAACACATGCCAGTGCTCAGTCACCTTCACAGTGAAAAAGTGTTTCCTGATGTTCAGAGAGAACCTCCTGTGTTTCAGTCTGTGCCCACTGCTTCTGGTCCTGTCACTGGGCATCACTGAAAAAAGCCTGTCTCTGTCTTCCTTGCACCCTCCCTTCAGGTATTTATATACACTGCTAAGATGCCCTTGAGCCTTCTCTTCTCTAGACTGAAAGGTCCCAGCTCTCTCAGCCTTCCCTTGTGGGAGAGACAATCCAGTCCTTTAGTCATCATCATGGCTCTTCATTGGACTCTCTTCAGTATGTCCATACCTGTCTGGTACTGGGGAGCCCAGAACTAGACCAAGCACTCCAGATGTGGCCTCACCAGTGCTAAGTAGAGGGGAAGGATCACCTCCCTTGACCTGCTGGCAATACTTTGTCTAATGCAGCCCAGGACACCACTAGCTTTCTTTGCCAGAAGGGCACGTTGCTGGCTCAGCATCAACTTGGTGATCACAAGGTCCTTTTCTGCCTTCCAGCTGGGTGGCCCCCAGCATATACTGGTGCCTGGGATTGTTTCTCCCAGGTAAAGGGCTTGGCATTTCCCATTGAATTTCATGACACCCCAGGCTGGACTGAACTGAACCTGTATTCCTGCATAACCTGGCTTGAAGACTCAAATCTGGCATTTACCCTATCCGCCTGCTTCTCCTCAGAAATGCAATTTATATGCCTTATAATCAGTTCAAACTCTATGGAAAACACATCAGTGTTTGAAAAGTCCCCTTTCCACCAAATAAGCACTTCATGGCAGTATCAGTACTGCTGGTACCTCCCTCCCCTTTTCTCCAGCTTTGCCATCAGAGCACTCATGCAGCATGGACGAGCCCAGCATTCAGCTCCTTGCCTGGCTCAGAAGGTACCAGCAGCCTCACAGTGTGGATGCTCTCCAGTCACTGAGCATGTGATGGCCACAGCTGCAGGGACAGTGGTCATCCTCTACCACAGACCACCCAGCCCAGCATCTCCACTCGCTCCTCATACCTCCTCGAGATAACCACGGGGCTCTTTCTCTGGGGTTGGGGCACATTGACAGGAGAGCACAGTCACATCCTGGCCTGGGATGGACCAGAGCTCAGAGGTGCAATAGAAGCCACAGGATGGGGGAAATTATCATTCAAACCCCACTTCTTCAACTGATGCTACTCCTACCGGGAGCATGGCACTGGAGCCATCCTGTCTTCCTATGGCCAGGTTGGAAAGAAAAGCCTTTTCTCTCAGCCCATCCTCAGTAACTACTTCAGGGCAAAGTCTGGGAAATGAACATTCCAAAGGGCAGGACCCATGGCCCTAAGCAGTAGCGATACAACCCCCCTTGGGCTATCCTTTTCTACACAGACCACATAGTAGGGAAA
>NW_010225130.1:93316-97129 GCF_000690775.1 Eurypyga helias
AGGGAAAGCAGAGCTGAACAAGGGCTTTACATTATAGATGGCTAAAGACTGGGTGCTGCAAGGAGTGGCATCACAACACCCAGAACTTTCTGAGCACTTAAGCTTTAGGTTTGTGTAAAGAAGCAGGAGCAGAGGGGAATAAAACCCAACCTGCCAGGGCTTCCTTGGTGGCTGGCAGGCAGTGAACCTCCAGTCTCCTCCCTTTCCATCACAGGTTTATTGACTACTGGAATCATGGCTGTACCCACTGCCAAAACAAAATGAACATTCATGCCTGAATTGTTAACAGATGTTGGGAACATCTCAGAAAATACATAAAGCCCTAAATTGGTCTTTCACTGAGAGATTAATATTATAATATCATCCCGGCACAGTGCCGCTCACAGTAATCTGCCAAGCCAAAGAAAGTAATTAACAAAGTTAAGACTGTGCTGTAAGCCCAAATAAGGGAAGAGGAAAATGGGAGTTTATCTTGAGCTATCCTTAGCTCACCTTACTGTGTCTAGACGTGGCAGGTTGTCAGGGAACTGCCTAAGCGCCTTGGGAGCGGGTATGCAGCAGATCAAGTCCTTCAGCTCCCAGCCGAGCAAAGCATGACTGACGCTTGCGGACTGGAGCTCACCGGGAACCTCGGCAAAGCACAGTTGGATTTTAAGCCTGCCTCTTTCAGTCTCCTGATGTACCCAGGCACAGGGTGAATTTGAAAACAAAACCCACATAAGTCGTCTTATGCAGAAAGGCATAGGATTTTTGCTGCTCTTTCACTGCCTCTTCTGGGCATTGCGGAAGGGTCTGGAGAACTGCTCGCAGAGAGACATCCATGGGGCATCCTGCCGCCCGTTAGCTGCTTGGTAAAAGGCAGGCGGTTTAGTGTCAGTGTAAGGGCAATACAAAACTCCTGAAAGTTTGCATTGGCTATAACCTAACACCACAAACCTCCTACACATACACAAAACCCACCCTCACATTGGGTGAGAGGGGAAAGACGGGTTGTGGATTCCCCAATTTTGGTAGGAAACAAACGTATCCAAAGAAAAGGGCTACTAGCACTGCTAATCCTACTGCTCAGCTAAAAGGAGTTTAATCTTCTCCCATGTGCTGATGGTCTTTGAAACAACGTTGGTGCAACAGAGTTTGAGACCCAGGGTTTTAGAGAAACTTTTTGACACATTTCTCCTTAGAAATAAGTACCTAAGATGCAGCAATAGAAGGAGATCAAGGTAGGCAAGAGTCTGGTACAAAGAAGGAAAAAGGCAAAAGCCAAATGGAGCTGGGAAGGGTCAATAAGCACAAGCAGAGAGCGAAGCAGACTATAGCAATTACATTGTCATTTTGCTCTCATGCCAGTACTTTATTTTGAAAACAGTGTTTCTCTGTTCCCTGCAGCAAAACCCACAAAGTCGCAGGCTTGCTGTGCCAAAAGCCTTCAAGTTAACATGCTGTATATTTATATCATTAAAGAAATAAGAGGGCACTTCATTCATGGTATTTAATCCTATACATTTCGAGATCTAAACATGTTTTGAGTGACAAGGCTTAGTAAGGTTATTCCATAATTACCTACTGTGAAATTCCTCTAAAGCTTCTGACTGACTGCTGCCGCAGACACATACTGGCATAGCCAGACCACTCAGTAGAGCAAATTCACCCTCCTGCAAGTCTTTGTATCTGCACACATCCTTCTGCTCACCTTGTCCCTGTCTGAGATCAAAGACGTTGCCCTGTCCTGGCTCACAGCAGGCAGGAGCTGCAAGTGGAAGTGACATGTTTAGAGAGTGGTCATTTAGCACTAGCACAGCCTTCACGAGTTTCCACTCCCCTTGATATTAAACAGGTGTTAAACAGTAGGCAATTTTATACGTTTCTTTTAACTGGAAACTCTCTTGAAAGCAACAAAAAACTCACAGAGGAGGTTTTGTGAAATGTCAGAGGGAAACATCTGTTATTCAAAAACCTAATAGGAGGAAAGCACTCCAGTTAGAAATTTTTTTTTGCACATTTTTCCCATGCTGGGAAGTGCTCCTCTGGGACTCTCACTCTCGCCTGCCTGCAGCTTTGCTGGTTGAAGGCTTGCTTGCAAGAGTGTGAAGATCTAGAGCTGCTAGTGGGTCAGTCAGGACCTGAGCCACCAGAGAGCAGCCAGGGCGAGGCAGCTCAGCATCATGCAACCCTTTCTGGGCACGGGAGGCCATGCAACAACTTAACACCCTTTTGCCTCCTCAATTTGCTGCACTTCCAGCAAAGCCTGACTTTTAAACACTGCCAGTGTTCATCAAATTGTATTGCTTAGGGGGAAAAAAGATGATTTCAGGTCCTGTCCTTTAACTGAAGCTTCCTGAGGACATCAAGGAGGACTCCAAATACATGGAATAACAGGTAGGAATGAATAATAAGTGCTTACAACATAAACAGATTCATCATATTCCTCCTCTCAGCATCTACATTGGCCACCAGCCACAGGCAACTGGGCAACTCAGACAGGGGTTTTCCTAAGGGATAAATTCGAGATGGTTCCTGAAAAGCTGTTGTTTCAGTTGCAGGCGCAGCCCTGGCTGCTCCGTTGGGGCTCAGGGAGGGAAAATGATTCCTTTCAGTGTTACACAGCTGGTGTTTCTGCCTGCCCTGGCATCCTCTCCTTTGCGGCCCCAACTGCAGGCACAAGGATTCTGTGGATCCCCAGTTTCTCACAAGCTCAGAAACTCTGACAACAGCAGTTCAGTGATAATGCAGTGGGTCCTAGGAGGGTTAACATGCTGTTCTATCTAGAGCTGGGCCTGATGTACACCTCAGCATTATTCATATGCAAACCCAGGAGATCTGAAGTAGATCAGCAAGACAAGAAGATACTCAGATTCTTGTTTCTACCATAATTTTATTCTTCAACTCAGCCTGAGAGCAGCAGGGGTTGGTATGCTCCCACATAAGAGAGGTTAGCATGAGGAACGACAGAGTTTTTCCTCTCTGTCCTGTGAGCAGGTGATGGCCAAAGCAGAAAACAAACCCAGTCCTAAGGGACTTTTCTTAGCTCCATTTGGCTTAGGGCAAGCTCTCAAAGCCATACACACTGGTTGTTTGCTGTTGCCCTGTTACTTTTAAACTGGTCACTGTGACTGCTTTGGGTAGAATAAATAGCTTTTGTTTCACTCCTCTGCTGTCTTTGGCTCCTGCATGTACTGGTTTATTGGATTAAAATACAAAGATTAAGGGGATAAGCTAATCAACATACAGTCATCGAACTCTGCAAGGCTGGAGCAGATGGCTGTGCAGTGCATACTGCCAGCTCAGCTTCGAAACCCCCAGTGCATGCTACCATCCGTGTAGAGACAGGTTTGCCTTCACCATTGCGAGGGCATTGCTCATAGGTGAGCACCACTACACACGCCTGGATGAGAAGTCTCATCCACATCCTATTCACCTGGACTCACCTCCTTTTAGGTTTGTGTGGTCTGTTTCCATCTGTGTCTGCACCTGTGTTGAGATCTCCTGACATAATTTTAGACCCTGACCAAATACTTGCAATGTCTGTCCTGGCAAAAGCCTAAGGTGAACTCAGCCCAGGGCCTATGACACGAAAACCTATAAATAGGACATGCAGGCATTCATTAGTCACACGTTCTCATGGGGCCCTATTTAGCCAACAACAGACGATTGGCACAGGATGTATGAGTCAAACCCTTACCAAGCATCCCGGCACTGATTTACTCAGGCACGAAGACCATGTGCTAGCATGTGGGTTGCTGGCAGGATCAGGGGCACTGGCCGAGAATTTTTACAATCCCCCAACCTTTAAACAAACAAACAAAAAGCTGGAAA
>NW_010225130.1:97160-105343 GCF_000690775.1 Eurypyga helias
AGTGAAAGAGTGACAAAGATACACACATAGGCACTTTTTTGTGCAGGAGTGGGCTCAGCCAGATACAGTCTTTTTCCTCTCTGTAATCTCTGGAGACAGCACGCTTGAACTGTCCCAGATCTTCGCACGGGCTGTCTGGTACTGTGTTACATCCTGACAGTATTCACTGTAAGCTAGGCTCCTAAAAGGCTTAGTGGGAAGTCCCTTTTAAGAAAGTTATTTGTCATTCATGTCCTGCTCAGTTCCAGGAAAGTTTACCTTGGATAGGTGGCAAAGTTATGATGTAAATACACATAGCTTTATGTTACAGAGCTAACTCAGCCCCACCTGAGCACCCACCACTGAACCTGCAAGGAAACCCAGCAAATGCCCCTGCAACCCTCCTGCAAAGTGCTCTGGCCTCCCCGGTAGAAGCAAGCCACCTCCTTGATGCAAGGTGCATGATCAAGCCATCCTAACCACCTTTTCACGTGGCCATCACAGTTACCTTCTCCTTCCCTCCACCTGCTCCTTCATAGTCCTATTTTCCACGTCCCCTATGGTTAGTGATACCATTGCACGTCCATCCATAATCCAGCCACATGCTGGTGTTAAAAGAAGTGCTTCTGATGCAGAGCCATCAGCTCACAAGGCAGGCAGTGGCTTCAAGCAGTGGATTAATTTCGGGAGCTACAAAATAAGAATTACCCACCCATTTTCATTATTCTTCTAAAAATTCAAAGTGGACTAGGAAACCTGACTTCAGTAATTGCCTTCTCCTCCAAGGCAGAAATCATATGAAAATAAAAAGGACCCAGCTCTCACCCAAAGGCACCCTTTTAACGTCCTATGAACATACAAAGGTGATGCAAAGTGCACATGTTTTATCTGCAGAGGTCGTATTGGGCTGAGACAGTACAGTTGACTCAGCTGGGCATGGGTTTTAAAACCAAATAATGTGTCCTGAAACACTATTTCAGCTTGTGTTCCTCTTAGAAATATGGCCAAAAGAGAAATCCTAGGTGCATCGATGGACAACTGCTTCACCTTTAAGGGAAGTCAGGAATGCACTTCCCAGTGCCACAGCCACACAAACCTGAAAGCCCAACCCATTCTTAGCTGTGCTTTGCAAGCTACTTTCTCCAGCCTCCACCCCATTTGTCTCCTTTCAGTTGCCTTGATTTTGTGGACTGGAACACATGGACACTTACCCTTCACAAAACCCCAGGTGTTGAGTGAAGTCAGGAGCATTGTGTGAATGGCTTAACCTTCACTAATTAGGAACCCTCTTTTTATGGATATATTTTTTAGGCTATACTGACATCTGCAGGTGCACCATAATGGATTTTGGAAATTAGACATGCTATGGTTGAAAAGTCAGCCTCCAGGTTTGCAAAGAAAATGGTGATTGCACTGCTCTGTCTGAAGGGAGCAGAGCAAGTTCCCACGAGAGGGTGCTGTGCCTTTCCGTGGCCAAGCTCTGCTACCAAACCTGCCCTGGTGCTGTGAGAATAGACTTAATTACTCCTTGCTCCTGAAATTGTTCTCAGGCCGGTAAATCACATCAGGCCAACACAGCAAAGCACCTGCAAGCTGCAGCTCCTCAGGCTCAGCAGAAAGTTGCACTTTCAGGTATATTTTTGCTGGTATTCAATCCTGTGTTGACCATTGTTGGCCTTAATATATTGTTAAACTACACTTGGAAAACTGCAGAAGATTGTAGCTGAGAGTGAGGGTCAAATTAACTTAGGTCATCATTACTTGAACTTAGAAACACTCATCAAAATTGTATTCAGCCAGAATATAATGTGCTTTACGATGTTCCAAATTTCCTACAGTTCTGCTCTTATAGTGAAGAAGTATTAGATTTCTGCTTGCTTGCCAAATTGCAGCAGGATGTCGCGTGTTCTTCAAAATCACGAGGGATTCGGAGTCTCTTGCCTTTAATGAAGCTGTACACAAAAACCCCATGAGAGATGCAGCTTGAAGCAGTTGAAAGACAGAGCGAAGCCCAGGTGCCAAGACAGGCGGGTGTTTCTGCAGCCTAATACACGCCTGGAAGTTGCAAAACTGAAAGAAATTGGCTGAAGCTTAACTAACCATGACAGTAGTAGAGTACAGCAGTTTTGAAAATGTGAGTTTTTCTTAGATAATTTCTTCATAAAGTAAATACAGAGAATTATTCTTATTTCCCCCCAAGATTTTTCTGGCTTCTAAAAGTGTTCTATTACCAATAGAAGACTTTCTGCTTTATCTCATCCTCAAAGTATTTCAAGGCATGAGGACTTAGCCATTGCACTACTTCTAGATATTCTTGAAGTATTAAACAAGAATAAATCCATGAAAAAAACACAGTCCTTTTAGTTTAAACAGAGAAACTTGCAGTATCCACGCTGCGATTTGTTTGTCACCCATCAGACTGAAATTCAGGCTCTTTGCCCTCTGCCTAATAGACCTCCACAGACACCCAGGCACACCTGAGCGCAGGGAGCCCCGAAGCAGGCTCTGCAGGGGGACAACGCACAATTTCTGCTCCACAGACTGCCCTCGTGCAGTCTGTGCTCTGGACCTGTGCTGCTGAGCCCACCGAACACCTTGCAACCCATCCTAGAGGCAGCAGGGACTGATGCTGGAAGCTGCTACTTTTTAAAAAGAGATCGGCATGGTTTAGTACCCAGTTATAAGGGGAATTATGTTTTGTGCAAACGAACCCTGTCAGCTGACACACAGAACACCGACAAAAAACAAACCCCCCAAAAAAGAGAGGGGAATGTAATGTATTCATCTGATTGTTAAGCAATGATTACATAATCTGGATCTGAAAATGCCATCTATGAGGAAATAAGATGCTAGCCCAGCTCTGAAACTTGGGGTTTTCCAAACTATTAAAAACCCACATAACACATTGTCAAAACAAGCTACAGGTAAACAAGCATACAACAGGTGAAAAATGTGACTGCAAGGGCTGTGATGACAGTTCTGTTTGCACAATACATTAATTTCAAGGTATTTGAGCATCTGTTCTACGTTTAGTTCTTTTCTGCTAAAGACAATAAACCAGGTGAGGTTCACTTCCACCTAGAAGACCATATGTTTGTGAAATGCTGGGAGGTGCACTCAGCAGAGAGAGAAATGCTTTCACTTCAGGGAAGAGCGAAACAGACTGAATTTCTTCTATGATAATAAAAAGCAGTTTATGCAAAAAGTTATTAATGCAAGTGATTTAAAATCATGTACACAGAATACAGCACCTGGGCTAAATGCCTCCTCTTCCTTGCTCCCAAGACATTAAACAAGGGTCTTGCTTTGGCTTTTGTGGACAAATAAAATACAGAAACGGAAGTTGAAAGTGGCTGCTTTCTTTTATCCTTTTTACTCTATCCTCTCCTAAATTGTCAGGAGGGAAAATTGGAACTGAAAAGGTGGCTCCTAGGCACCTTTCTTCTCCTAAGGAGAGGCTCTTAGGTGCATAGCTTAAAGACTCAACTGGAGACCAGAAAGGAATAGGAAATGTTGTTTCAAAAATTCCTGTTTACAAAGCCCCCATTCCCAGAAACACAACGATAGCTGCTTTTGCTCCCACTACATTCTCCTTGAGGAAGGAACAGAGTGAGGAAAGTGGTGACTCCCCTTCATTCAGCACGTGTGAGGCCATACTGGCAGCACCCTGAGTCCAGTTTTGCACTCCAAAGTACAAGATAGACATCGATATGCTGGATCATGCCCAACCAAGATGTTGGAGGCTGGTGCACGTGATGCACAAGGAAAGGCTGAGGGCTGGCTGTCAGGGTTCCTAGGACTACCCAGTGGGAGAGACTAGGGAAGATGGAGCCAGACTCTTGTTGGTGGCACACAGTAAGAGGCAATGAACACAAGCTGGAACATGGGAAATTCCAGTTAGATAGTAAGTTGGAAGTTATCTGCTGTGAGTGGGGTTTGGGTTCTCCCGAGGACCTTCCCAATCTACATTATTCTGTGAATCTACAATGGATACTCCTCCAAGGAGGAGCAACCCACATTCTTCACACTTCAGATTTCTGTAGGAAAGGCAAAAAAAGGAAAAGAAACCTTGGATAAGATGCATTTTTGTTTGACTACACGGCCTCCAGGATAATTCAACTAGAAGGACCCAAACAAAGAAACTCCTCTACTTCTAACTGCAGCAATGTGAAATTCACCCTGCTCAAATAGTGAATGTGTCCACTCTTCATTGACCTGACTGCTGAGCCAGTCAGGCCTCAGCCTAGAAAGAGGTAATAAATGTAGAAATTAAGTTAATCTTTGTGCACTAACTGGCCAAATGATTTGGTATTAGTGTAGGTGCAGAAGTGGAGCTTCAGAGGGGCTTCACTGCAGCTGAGGAGGCTGGTCAAGTCATAACAGCAAAATACTGCTAGCTGTGAAGATTTCCCAGACTGCTTGCTGAAAGGATTTTGAATTGTTTAGAAAACAAGTAAGATGATGCTTTTCTTTTCCAAGTCTAAGGAATTCAGGTACTACACTGCAAGTCATGGGTGTGCTACAAAGACAGGAAAATTATCTCTGAAAGACACTGAGAGGGGACTATGTTTATATGTGTGTACTGAGGTACAAGAAAACAAGTGCTATGGTTTAACCTCACATAACAGGTATGTGCAATGGTAACAAAGGGGAAATTCTGTACGAAAAAAAGCATATGGATTTACTGCTTGATTGGATTTTGTTTAAAAGCAAAGCATTGGTATTCCAAACAGTACTTAAAGTGGGGTGGGTTTTGTTTGTTTTGGTTTGGGTTTTTAATGTATTAAGTGCTTTCTTATTAAGGAACCACACAATATTCTCTTGTTGATGTTAGCAGGGATTATTGACACCTTCACCTAAGATCTGGGTAATGTTTTCTGGATGGACAGAATTGAAGTCTGCATTCCAGGAAAGGGTTAAACAGAGATCCCCAGTAAAGGAGAGCTGGATGATTACACATTAAGCAAACCTGCCAGCATTTTAAGGCTGGCTATTTAAGGGTGCCCTTTTAGCATGCCCAAACTATGGGGGATAAGAAGCCATCAGGCTTGGGAGCCATTTCCCTGGCCCAAGGGTCTGGTCCCTGCCCAGCATTCCTTGCTTTCCCCTGTACCAGTGCTCCCAGCAAGGCAGCACTGGTGGCAGAGTGAGCAGCCCTTTTGGGGGGACACACGACTCCTGGGCTGCTCTCCTCAGGCAGGTCCCAGGGCTGCTGGAGTAACAGGTTTCATTGGCTTGGGGCATTTGGTGAGGAGCAAGTGAGTGGTATGAATTCACCACGGAAAACTAATGCTGTGCCCTCTGCTGCCTCCTCCCCAGGACCCCCAGCAGCCCAGTGTCCCCTCAAGCCCACTGCCTGCCCCTTATTTCCCTCCTGAGGATAAGCCTGCAGCATTTTGCCTTGCAGCCCTTGAGGGAGGAGGTAAGGGAAGACCTGGCTGGAGATGCACATCAGCCCAGGGGGTCCCCCGCACTGCCTTTGGAGAATCCCCTCACAGAAGTCTGACCCCCAGGAGGGGACCACACCAGCATCAAAAAATATTTAGCAGTGCTGCCATCATTAATCCATATGCTTTTTTAAATAGAGAACATGAACCTAAACAAAGACAGGGAAAGCGTATATATAAAAATAGCAGGAAACACAGGAGACTTGGAGTAGCATCTTTCCTATACTGGGGGATTTCCTTCTGCATAAACACAACAATAAATAAAAAGTGCTTCAACTAACAGCTATAAATAGCATCTCGTGCACACACTCAGATGGTTTACATGCTTGCCCTGGAGTGATTGGGCTGGAATGAGTAGCAGCCTGTTCCTCTTCCTACATGGCAGGAGTTCTCCCATTACCTAAGCTTCATTGTTTTTACACTTTTTAATCCCGTGCTTCACGCATGGGTTGTCCGCTGCTCAGTTCCTTCCCGTGTCCAGCTTCCCTCCTTGCCAGCATTTCCAGCGACGGAGATGACACCTGATGGTGAGCTGATCAATGGCCAGTTTCCTTCCTCTGAACTCACCCCATCCCACACACACCACAGCCCATCAGCTTCCCAGATGTTCCCACTTGTTTTGTTTTCAAATATCCTATGCAAACATTTCAAATCCACCAGCAGCTGGGTGAAAATAATTCAGGCCTCAAGCAACTGTGCTGACTTTAATCACACATGTCCTTTTGGGGAGGGGACACATAAACACACTGTACACACATTTTTCACACACATGCATGCATACATGTTTTCTGATGCAAATAACGTTTCATGGTTATTCTTGGTATAAAACAGTATCTTTTGAGACAGAAAGTACTGCATAGCATGGACAAGAAGTTTGTATTGTTTGGGTTGTTATGGCAAAGGCACTGATGAAAATTTCCCCTGGGAACATACATAGCACCTGAGATTTCTCCTTACATTCATGAACATACATAAAAGAGTCTTGATTGTATGAACTGCTAATTGAGAAGATACACTATGACTCCCCTTGCTATCCTGACTTCATAGCTGTAGAATTGCATTTGCATGCTTTAAAGCTTTCCTGCCACCTCAACTAAACAGCAGCCAGAAAAAGGGAACTACCTTAGTAAAATACACTGTTGTTGCAGAACGGGTTCACAGACTTTTTAATCTGTCGTGCCAACCCTCAGCCTTTTGAACTACAGCTCCAGAGATGAATACCTTCTCCTCTGCAACCCACATGTTGCTGGAGGTGGTTCAAAGACATATGGAGAGCGAGAGCCTGTTACAAGGAGAAGACAGCACCGCTTCTGCTGAAGGCAGGAAGCAAGCCAAATGAGAGCTTGTGATGTACAGATGAAGTCAAGGCTGTCCTTGCTTAGCCCACTGCTCTGTCAGCCTTGGCAGCTCCCACGGGCAGAGAATCACAACCATCAACTGAGAACTGCTGGCCTAGAAGTCACCTGCTGCTCTGATATTTCTTGTAGGGAGATAAGGAGGCTGACCTCCTAGTTTATCCCAGCCCTGAAGATTCACATTTCTCAAGCAGCAGTAAGAATGGCAAAGATGGGCTTGAGCTGGGGCTCCGCACAGCTGCAGGAGGGCTGGAGGCACTCCCGCTCACGATTGTTCGCTTGCAGCTGTATCGTGCACATGGTTGCTTCCAATGTCCACAAAAGGTTGAAGAATGCAGAGAAAACAGCTCAGATAATTGTTTACTTGTGTTAAAAAAGGAACAGAAAGAGACTCACAGTGGAGAGCATCAATTCATGGCCAAGCATGTGTCTTTGGGACTAGAATAAGCGATGCCTCCACCAGAGGAGATGAAAGCTGGTACCTCCTGCCAGGGCGGGCCACGACACCACCTTGTGCTCTGCCACACAAGTGACAGGACACCCTCTCCCTGGGTCGAGTTCAGCAGAATTAGGGTCTCAACCTCTTTGTGCATCTGTCAGCAGAGGGCAATGTAGTTACAAATAACTGACCTGCTCCAGGTCCCCACCCAGCAGAAGGCACAGACCTTACCTAGTACTTCATATTGCCATGTGTGACCTAACAGTGTATCCTGCTGTTATGTGCCGTGTTTAACATACCAGTAACACTATGTCATGCAGCTGATACTAGAATTAAGGTCCCGGGTATTTGTTTATGAAGGCAGGTTCCCTTGTGATCCCTGCTATTTGTGGCAGGGGGAAAGGAGAGGACACAGCACTGGAATGGGTTTCCAGTGGGCGTTTGTTTACTGTACTTTCGATGCACTGGTTTATCAGCCTAGGGAATAAGTTATAGCTTCCCAGCCTGACTGTCTGGTTACAAATTCCAGTCTGTTCCTCCAAGCTGAATATAGAGAGCAGCTGGCTGAAGCTAAATGAATAATACTGCCTCACAAAACAATAGTGCGGGGCTCAACATGTTACACAGACATCTATTTTGAGTTTGGATATTTAAAGACTAAGGAGGTATGACAGGCACATTTATGGGGCAGCAATTACCAGCAGCCTGCAGACTGTGCCTGGGATGTGGACCGATTAACACCTTCCTCCCTGCGTGTCTCAAATACTCTAGCAAAGGGTTCATCTCTACAAAGAAAGTGTCCCTGAAGAGCTGACAAGTCCTTCCACTTCTTGTACATCCAGCATTTAACCGCTGGATAACCTAAAGTATAAAGTTTCTGTGCTATAATCAATCCTGTCTAGAATAAAGCGATGAAATGTAATGCTGTTATTTTACTCTATCCTGTACCTTTTATCAGCAGGA
>NW_010225130.1:105374-149257 GCF_000690775.1 Eurypyga helias
AAGATCTAACAGGCCTTTATGGTTTATAATTTTCTAATTTCAGGGCAAACTCTTTCCTCTGGAAGAATGAAAGCGCTGCTAAGAATATCCTTAACACATAAGGTATCTCAATACTTAACAGCAATTTTTGCTCTTTGAATGGACAAGGGAGGCTGTTTTCTGTTTTTCAAGGCCATCAGAGCTAGGATACAAACAGATGTATAGCTTGCTTTTGCAGATACTTCATATCTCTCTATTTCATTAGCTGGTTACAGATATGAATTCCTGCATATACCTATATGCCAGAAGGAGACTGGATTCCTATTTTGTGCAGAACCTGCTACCTCTATCCGTTTCAGATGAAGCTGAACATGTGCAGAAGAGCAATTTGTTTAACTTCGTGCCCTGAGCCTGAAAATACATACTGAAAAGCATGGCTCTCAAGACGCCGTCACGACAGACTGAACTGCTCTCATGCAGGGCGGTGCTAGGACGAGGCCTTAAAAGGTATTGGTTTTACAACCCAGCGCCATAAAACTGGATACAAGCAGTCATAGGAACTCACCAGACTTTTTATAAGCTCATGGTAGCTTCAGGGTGCTAGGAAGCTCTGAACTATGTATATTCTCTTTAGCAAGCAGAAAAAATACTCTTGTTTATATGGTACTTAAAGGAAAAATTCAATCTTCCCTAACAAGCTCACTGGCCAGTAACCCTGGGGTCAGAGAAGGTCCTGATGGTAGTAGGAAGTGACACTATAACCCAGGTTTAGGGACAAAGAAATAAATGAACATAGGCTACGAAGGCTCCTGGTCCAGGCTTCAGCTGATTAGCACTGTGGATTGGCCTGCAAATACCTTGTGCGCTGATGCATTACTAGTTTCATGACGAGTAATTCAAAATACCTCATAAAAGAAATCGAGATAGCTTAAAAAAAGAAAGCTAGGAAATCCAAATCAGATATTCACACCAGCATTTGCTGTCTTTTCCTGCAGTTTGAAACCAGCACAATTCTCACATATCATGTAGTTCTGCATGCAGTGAACAACTAAGACAGTGAAAACAGTCAGAGGACAGAAAATCCAGGAAAAAAAAGAATGTAGTGTGCCACATTTCTGACTTTTTTCTAAAGATGGCACATGATACAAATGCTTTGGTCTCACCAATAATGTCCATATTAATCAAGCTGAGCATGAGATTTAATACTTTGCAATACTAACAGCATTTAGCCAAGGCTTTTGAAAAGCTGTAAAAAAGTAGTATATAATCATTTTGTAAGAAACAAAAAGACTCAGGCTCAGGTTGTGATTTCCAAAGGTAGTGCCAGCATTGCAGCAGAATTAAAGATGCACAGCTGTATTTGTGTCATAAAGCTTACAGCAGATAATTAAGGAGCTTATTTCCACAATCCAATATTGCACACCTATTTACCTGGCTAATTTCTCTAAGGTCTCAGCAATGATTGAAAGGCTTCTTTAGTGGACAAATCAAAGAACCTAACCTAGAAATGTGCTTTGGAGCACAGGATGGAGGAGACCAGATGGCCAGTTCAGCCTGGCCAATGCTTTAGAGTTATAGACTAATTTAGGTCTGAAGGAACCTCTGGAGATCATCTTGTCAACCTGCTTACTCAGAAGAGGGTCAACTATAGCATGTTACTCAGGACTTTTAGCATCTACAAGGATGGAGACTCTACAACCTCCTTAGGAAACCTGTTGCAGTGTCAGGACCTTCCCCTGCCTCATGATGCAAATGGCTTTCCCAGTACCTAACTGGAATTTCCCATGTTCCAGCTAGTGTCTGTTGCCTATCACTGTGCAACACTGGGACCATCTGCCCTTTTGGGGAACCCCCTCCTGAAGCCTTCCCTTCTCCACACTGAACAAACCAAGCTCTCAGCCTCTACTTGTACATCAACCTCCTCTTTCTCAACATCATCATCTTTGTAGACTCCTCTGGACTCATTCCAATTTGTTGATGTACTGTGGAGTCCAAAAGTGGACACAATGCTCCAGATGTGGTCTCATATGCTCAGCCTACTGCCTCCACTCATGCTCATACAGCTCAGTGTGGATGCAGCTGCCTTTGCTGCAACGGCACACTGCTATCCTATATCCCATGTGTGGTCCACCAGGACTTCCAGCTCCTTTTCTGCCCCTGCTACCAGTCTGCTTGGCCCCTACCTGTCGTGCTGCATAGGAAGCTCCATCCCAGGTGCAGGACTTCACTGCTGAGTTCCACTGAGGTTTTTCTCAGTTCATTTCTCCAGGTTGTTACCTCTGAACAGTGGCAACTCTGCCCTCCAGCAGATGTTAGCCTCCCCATTTCAAACTTGCAGAGGAAAGATAAATATATGAAATAATTAGTGGGCTAAAGTGTACCCAAACCCTCTGAACAAGCCATGTTTGAGGTCTTCTCTGCACAAAACACTATGGCAGCTATCACACAGCCCTCCTGGGAGTCAGCTGCGGGAACAGACACTCAGCACTTGGCACTGCTGGGATCTGCTGCTGCAAACCACCCTGCTGCTAGCAGACAGTCTTTCTAGGTGCCTGTCATGTTTCAGATAGTCAGAAGTGTAGGACTGCAGTGACCGAATGCCTAGGGTATGTGTCCTGCCCTACCCAGAGGATTTATTGTTGCAATAATGTAGTATTAGGACCATAAAAAGGAGACAAAATGCCATTATGTTTGTTATCAATCCTTTTGTCATCAGCCTGCACTGTCAAATGTTTAGCAACCAAGGGCATTGGAAGTAACTGAGAATCTCTAATTGAGCCAACAGTCTCCCCTGATTTCTGTAGTTCCCTATCCCACTCATGATCCTGATTTAAGAGTGCTTTTGCTGGGACCAGCTCTGCCCTCCACTGACAAGGTTGCAGCTGGTCCAGATCTGACGGGCTAAATACTCTGTTCCTATCTCTGACAATGTTTTACCGCTCTGGAAATTTTGCCAGAGCCACATCTCCAATATGAGTTTGATCTAATAAAAGTCACAGCGTCTAGACAGTGAAGCAAACGGCGCAGGGAACGCTTCGAGCCCCAGCTCCACTCAACACCACCTCTGCGACGCAGCACACTGCCGCACAGCTCCTCTCCGCGGCCTCCTGCCCAGCGCTGGGAAACGGCTCTTTGTGCCCGCTGGAAGATACCAAACTCTCTTCCCTACCAGGGAGAGCCCTCAAGCAAGAACAAACCACTTCTCCTTACCTCATGCCAATGTTATTCAGCACAAAAGGTTATGCCGTTTCCCAGTGAAGCGATTACAAAGCCGAGCAGATGCACTCACGCTGCCTGTTAACAACCATCGGGTTAGTTAGACAACCGAAATCTCCTCTCTGTGCACCGAGTCCTAGCAGCACGGCCACACAGGGATCCCAGCTTCGCCCTGCAGAGTCCACAGCACTCCCTGCTAAATAGACTCCCACCTGCTGCAAGACCCAAGGAAGCACTTGGCGTTGCTTACTTATAAATAACATACACCCAATCAAGGTCCTAAATTAAATTAGGCTTCAAATATTCTACACCTGGTTCCCTGCTAACCGCAACTAATAGCTACATCAGTACATGCTCTTCTTCTCTACCAAAGCTCTTCCCCTCCAAGCGAGCAAGGCTGGGGTGAGGGATGTGCTCTGCCCCTGGCTGGTGCTAAGTCTCTTCTCCAAGGGAGCCACCTCTGAAGTCTGCTGCCAGGTTTTTTTTCCCTTCAGACAGTTTGTTAAGTTTGTTATTTTTGCATCACGCACAAAGTACCAGCCTTTTTTAATTTTAAATATATAAGAAAATGAGGATGTTTTGCATTTTCAGAGATACTGAGTGTATAGTGGGCACCTCTGAAAATGCAAATGGTATTTATTGAAGGTGTGTAATAGGTCTTTACCTAAAATCTTTCGTTTCCTCAGCGATGCACTGAATACAGAGATTGATGACGTGGCCTTATGGTTTAAGGATTGCCACATAATTGTTTCCATATAATAATACAATAAAAGGTGCTGTATTTTTAGCACCTAACTTTGGCCTAGAAGACAACTTGCCCTGCTAGACTTCCAAAGAACTGCTGCAGGAAACAGCCGCTGCCCATGCAGTTCAAGAAGCAGAGCCTGTACCTGAGCAAGTTATGCCTAACCCAGACTACTGTAGCTGCCTTTACCAAGCTGGATGATCCAGAAATTTTCAGGGCAATCAAATTTGTTAGCAGGTGTGAACATTGAACACCCTGGACCAAAGCCCAGCAAAAATCATCTCCCTGAAACAGGAAGAAAACTTTGAAACTCCTGGATAACCCAGGTTTTTATTTTAAAAAAAGGAGTGACTTTTCATTTTTAAGTTAACCTTGACTTATGCTTGTCAAGATGGTAAGGACAGGTAATTCAGGAGAAAAAAGTCTTTATTTCCAGCCAGAGGACAGTATTTGAGGGTTCACTCTTTTGTAACAGTTTTGGCTGCCAGATAAAAAAATCCATTATTCATACAGCTCTTTTCAGGATCTCTCAGCTTACATGTCCCATATGGCAGAGTTTAGGCTTTGAGAAGTAGCAAATATCAAATATTTGATGCAATTTTGGGATGGGTGTAGGAGAGAAAGACTAAGCAAATGTTTATATTTCATGTTCTGTTTAATCCATGTTAAAAAAAAGTCATTTAAGGAGGCAGCATTTAATGTGTTTAACTCAGAACTGTATTTCCTGGCAAGCTGGAACTGAGTGAGAGGCATTAAAAACAACCTTCACGGACTCTTTAAAGCCCTTGTACAGTTCCTTTCTACCAGTAGTTATGAGCCTTGTTCTTAGTGATGTGGAAGCTGTGCCAAAAACTCTATCCTTGTAAACAGGACTTCTGACTTTGTCACTTTGGAAATGATAAAATATCTGTAACACTCAGGACACCCGAAGAAGTGCCAGGAAGAGTTAGGAATAACAGGTATAAAATACAATCATTTACAAATTGCCTATTATTTGCTGTGTATTGTATAAAAATAGAGATGCTGCCTGTTCTGACACGTGTATGGACCTTGGTTTTTTAACCAGTAGCATGCAGCCAGACTGCTCTGGTTGAAGGTCAAACCACTGCTTTCATGTGCACTTTTCACCAGCAGACCTACGCATTAAAATCTGCTGCCTAAACAGCAGAGTCACCCAGTAGGAAGGATGAATGGGAAAACAAGATTTTGAAAATGGCCTTTCTATTCCCTGCTTTACCTCAGAGACTGTGGGCAAGCCAAAGGCTCATGTTCACCATCTGTAAAAGATTGGTGACAGCACTTTGCTACCCTGCAAGGATGGTGAAGATACGTACATTTAAGACTGTGAGACTCTCTGGCAGTAAAAAAAGAGAAGTGTCCTAGACAGACGCAGAGTAGACAGGCTGCCCTGGAAAGCCCCGAGTGAGGAATGTGGCTCAGTATTTGCAAATTATAGTTGACACTTTTTTTAGGACTTAGTATTTTCTGGCAGCGATAACACTCTCGAAGGAACAGACACACAGTCTCTTGCAAATCATGCACTAGAGCAGATGTCACATTTCTGATGCTTTGGTCCATTACGTATATTTTTGGAACTCTAAAAACTCCTAAGTCCTCCAAATCTAGATTGAACACCCTATCTGTGTTGTAACATGAATATGCATAGCTGAAACCCTGGTTATGACTGTCAATACTAACTAGAGAACCCTAATGTGCTTAAATTTAAGCCCACTTAATTTGCAGAAAGCTATTCAGGTGCTGTCACTCAAGCTGAGAATTTGAAGAATATTTAAGTTGTTGATTAAGTACTTAACATTACAGGTTAATGCAAAATCATCTGTCCTACTTTTCTTGTGGCTATATGGTGACCTGTACAAATATTGGAGTTCTTCCTCATTCCTTCCACCTGCAATCAAATCCACATCACCCCGGATAAGCCAGACTAGAGGAGGTGCAAACATGCATTCCCATGTCAGGCTGCCCACCAGCAACTCCCTTGTGCTGCTCTTTGGCTCTCACTGACGAGATGCAGATGTTCAGTAGTCATGCATGAGAGACCCAAGTAAGACAGGAGGAAGGTGGAGCAAGTCCCTAGAGCTGTTCCTCTTTGCAGACCAGTAGTGAGGTGTCCTCATGTGGGAAGGGAGGACAGTGCCAGAGAAGGCATGGATGGGAGTGCAAGGTGAAACTGGCAACACTAGATCACTCTGCCCAAACAGCTTCCATCTGAGAAAATCATGATCCTGTTACCACCTTGCACATGGAAGCGGGAAGGTGAAACTCCCTCTCTTCTAGAGGCTGGGGATTTGTGTGCAGGGCAGCAGGTCAACATCACAGGCTAGAACAGAGCATTTTCACCGCCAGCACCAGAGCTTTCACAGTGAGGCTTTGGTTTCTTTTTTCTTGAAGTCATAGGTTCTGCAACAAGGGTTTACAGGGTGTTTTCAGCATGAACCAAACTAAAATACACACAAAAACTCCCCACCAACCTTCTAATACTTCTTCTTAAAGACAAATTGCAGAAATGGTGACCAAATGCGGTGTAAAAGGCTTAAAATTCAGATCTCCCATCCTTGTTATGAACTACTGTAAACTCCTGTGATTCTAGGCAGAAGGACACGCTGAGTATTGAGGTTGCCAGCATTGCTTTGCTGAGCACCACCTAGGCCAGGACAATTCTCTACTTCTGGACTTCCCTCCAGCCACCGTGTTAGCAATGCTGTGCTACAAAGCTCCTATGCAGGTGTGTTGCTTTCTTGTGAACCTCATTTAGGGAAGAGGAAGCGGAAGACCTTAGATGCACTCTGTCCTCACAGGTCTCGCTTTATGTGTTTGAGATCAGGAGCAGTTCACATTTACCGCCCCCGACGTTGTTTCAAGAGCTGAAAAAATCCAGTGTGGGGGTTGAAACTCATTAACTGGTTGTAGCAGAGATCACCCAGTGGCAATGACCTCCACCTCCACATACGGTCACAGAATCCAACTCATCTCCTTCAGCTGCCGACATGCCATCCCCAGAGCTGCTGCAATTACTTATTCTTCTATGTGACACCAGAGAAGGGTATCATTGGTTTCTCGCTTGCTTTAATAGAGTTCAGCAGCTAGAAGGGTGGTAGAACAAATGCTGCATCATCAGCCAGTTCCCACAAATAAGCACCAAGTGGTCCTCAAACTGTAACTGGGAAAACAGCTGATAAAGACGACATGTACTGACATATATGTGGACTCAGTGTGATGGAGGAGTTCCTGGCCCTATTCAAACATAGGCATTTTTGGGGTTACCTACACAAACTTAGTTTTTACTGAGTCAGCTTCTCGGCAGTTAAGGAAATCAGGTTACCACCTGCCTATTTGACTACTTGACTGTAAGGATGCAGTGGGTCGTTAAAATAATATATTCTTAAAACATGATACAGATGTTTATAAATGGCCTAAAATTCTAGGTCTTGTAAGAATGACACATGGAGTATGTGTCTTTGAGTTGGATTAGTGCTAAATGTACATGTGAACTGAACCAACATGTTGTTTATTTCAGCGCTAAAGAAAAAGGCTCCTGACTTAGAATTTCTAAGTGTTTATTTTAGCTTGTGTTCACTTTCCTGGGAGTTGTTTTTTTAACTGTATTCCCAGGATGGTCAGGATGTTGGTAAATATTCATTGGCAAAAACATCCCCACATGACTGGAATTCACTCCCAGCAGGCATTAAATTGGAACAGAAGAACAAAGGATATGCCAGACTTGATCAGACCACTGGTCTGTCAAGCCTGGTACCCTGCCTCTGGCAGTGGCCCATTCTTTACGCTTCAGACAAAAGCAAAAAAAAAAAAAAAAAAGCACCTGTCTGGAAATGCATCCCAGATACTTAACTCAGACTTCCTACTTCATCTTTAAGTAGCTGGGACTGGAGTTAGAGAGAATAAAATAACTTTATACAGTATTGCAGAGAATGATTGTATTAACTTAATTTTTGCTGCACTTTATTGATCATCTAATTAGAAGAGACCTTACTTTTTTATGCAGCTTCTGAATTTCCCTGACACTGCTGAAAATGAGCTGTGGCTGCTCAGGGATAATTCTGGTGGGTGAGTGTCGCAGAAATCAATCAGATTTCACTCTGGCAGTTTGACACACAAAACCTGCCTTTCCTTTACAGCTTGACAGTTGAAGTCCAGGAAAGCCGGGCAGTGGCCTGAAGGCAGCACCTTGGGTAGCCTCTGCAGAATTTGTTTGATTCCAACAATTTGGTTATGCTTTTGTTATCATAGTTTATCCTGTATTAAGGCTTCTCTAGGCCACTGTGCCCAGGACCTGCTGTGATGGCCCATGCACAAGCCCATCTCAGATCTGACACCCTCTGTCCTCAAAGACTTTACAGAAGAGAAATTGTGGCAAGTGAATGAAACAGGTAAGCCAGCATGAAAGATGCAGAGCAGGCTAGTATATTCATCAGGATAAGATTAAGAGGTTTCTCTCACACTGGTACAATGACAGATTTGATCTGCTCTTTGAATATGTGTTTTTTTTGGCAGTGGCAACAGAAAAGCTGAGGTTTTGGTGACACGGAACCTGAGTGATGCTCTCAGCCCAGCTGCATTGCCCTCTGGAGCAGGTCTGGGACATGCTGATGAAGAAGGTGCTCAGCACCTAGACTTGGGTGGCAAATAAAGCTGCTTAGAGAACCTTAGAGGCCTGCAAAGATGTGTTCTTCATGGACAACACACAAATAATACAAACGCGCACACGTGTAAGTCATGTCTCTTCAGGTCTGTGAGTAAGCAGAGCATCCCTGTTTCCAGGTGAGGAAAAAGGGTCTTTAGATACACTTTCTTCAGATTTTGAATTCCCCTGCCTCAGGCCAGGCTCAAGCACTTCAGGTGAGAAACATCTGATCCCCATTGCATTATATTACACAAGGGATATGTGTCATGAAGTCCTTGCTTTTGACCCTAGGAAACTGTAACCACATATGTTGTGTGCCAGGGCTGTGTGAAACCAGTGCATGTGAAAAGTGACGCACACCGAAGATGAGTGCAGCGAACACCACTGGCATAAATGACTGACTGCTGAGGAGGGCAGGCATCGTAAAAGGGACCAGTGCTTTGACCTTAAAAGCTGTTCTGAGCACGTCCAGTCTGTATGGAAAACTCGGTCAAGAATGGACATCTGTGTTTTCAGTCTGCTAACTTGTATTTGACAGCTTGGGTTTTGGCAGTCTGAAAAGATTGGAAAAAAATAAAAAAGCAGCCCAGCCAGGGAGACTCTTGCACTAAAGCAGATAGCTGTGAGGGGATTAGAGATGGAAGGGAGGCTGCAACACCAGGCACAGCGATAGTGGTGGACCTAAAGCTCTTCGAACAGCCACGGTGTTCACTTTTCCTCAGCTGGTAGCTGTTTCTTTGAGGATTTGAGCTGCCTTGCTGATGGGCGAGGGTTTGCAAAGTGCCTGCGTGGAAAACTTTTCCATCTGCGTTTCTGCACGCAGCTGCCAGAGGAGAGGAGCATGGCCTGGGAGTCCAGCACTGCTCTGCACGTCCCATCTCCCTCGGGCATGCCCTGGGCTGAGTGGCTTTGCTGCCGCTATCAAGCTCTTCCCAGTGCTTTTAGTGCTGGTACAGCTCTTCCCCTGCCTCCAGGGAGTCTTCACTTGGTGAAGGTAATTAAAAAGAGGAGCTCGCATACCTGACTGCCACAGGGTATAAAACTGGATGAGGAGAAAAAAGGTTGAGCCTTCAATGAATAACATAAATGTTTGAGTCTGTACCCATATTCTTATTTCCCGGTAAAGTTTTTTTGTTTTGTTGCCTTGAGAAATGAATCAAGATTTTTGCCTGATGGAGCTGTAACAGGACAGCAGATTTAAAGAAAGGCACTTGTCAACTTTTAGCTGCTAGGAGGCTAAATGCCAAGAGACATAGATGCATGCAATACTCATGCCAAGACATTTATTAACCCTTGTCACTGTTAGAACTGTGTCAGACCAAAATACTCTTCATCACACTGAAGCATGTAATGGTGATAGGCTGATGATAATATGCAAAAGATTTTACAGGCATTATCCTTGCCCCAGCAGCAAAACCCAAGAAGCTGAGATCTCTGTGTTGATTGTGGAAATGCATATATGCTGGTAAAGCTGTTCTTCTGTGCTTTGAGGTAGGAGCTCAGGGTACTGCCGAACTCCATTCTGAAATATGTCAGTTTGGTGGAGGGGGCAACCGTTGTAAAACCCAGCAGTGTTGCCTTCTGACAGTGCAATGCGGGCAGGAGCCAGCTGGAAGGCAAGGGTTTGCAGTCTGCCCTGCTCCAGAAATTCACCCCGTAGCTGAGCGGCAGCATTAGCTAAACCTTCCAGACCTCTTAGAGCCTGTGACCATTCCAGCTCAGGGTCATTTAGCAATAATGCCTGACAGAGAGGGAATTTCTTACAAGTTAACATGTGATTGCAGATGTTTTGAGGCTGAAAAATAATCCAGTCAGTAAAGAGCAATAGGAAATTCCAACCTGGTTGGTCATTGCAAGTAAACCATTTGTTTAAAGTTGTGACTGGTAAGAGGGCAGGATTACATTCCCAACATCTGTAATGCTATAATGAAGTTAGGAATAGAAAAGCACCATAAAAGCCCAGTTCTAGTCTCCATCAAGGACAGAAACACTGAAAATTTGGAACTATTTTATATTACTCTTCTAGAACAGCCTGCACAGCCCTTATGGAGTGTCCAAACTGCCATGTGGTTTGTTCGGGGGAGTCGTGAGTGTCTGAGCAGACATATGGTGAGGTGAAGAACCAGCCGGTGCAGGGTGACGCAGACGCTGCCAACTCACTTTCTGCTGCTGCTGGGCAATTAGGCACATCAGGAACTCAGTGATTTTTTTTTCCCCTCTCCATGTTTGTAAGTGAAAAGACATAAAATGTCTGCAGGGCTCCACATGCTTTCCCTGCCATTGTCTTCATCTGTGTCGCCCCTCCCAGCAGTCACCAAAAAATAAGACAAAAATAACACTGTTTGAGCTGAATGTATCTCTGTGCAGAGGGATCATGTAATGCCCTCCGCAGTATTCAAGCCTTGCCTTGGGACTGCATATGGCTCCTGGGTGAAGCAGCCACACAAAGAGGGCTGTTGTATTGAACAAGTTACTTCGGCACAATAAAAGTCTCTGCCCTAAGAATAAAGCTCCTTTGTGCAGGCGGCGGAGCATTTCCAGTGTGCGGCGGTGGAAGGAACACCCCTAGAGACTGGGCAGCATCAGCCATTCGCCATCGTCCTTCCTCAGCACGAGGCGTCTTTCTCTGACGTCACCTTCTCGCCGTGAAACACATAGCAGCATTGATCTCAGAGAAACAAGCTACCAAAAGAGGCCTTCTCCCTCACCCACCTCTCCCCCTGGGCCACGGACAGCCGAGCGGGGCCTGTGGTAGTCACACTGCTGTGGGAGAGAGCTCAGAGGGTTCAGGGCTGAGACCTCGCTGCTGCATGGCTGTCTCTGAAGGAGAGAGCGTGAGGGGACTGAGTGCTGCCATTGCGTATCCATCCTGGGAGCTCCTGACAAGGGCGCCAGGCACAGCTGGGACACCAAGGAGCTTGGAACCCCTTCTTCTGAGCTCTGCAGGGTCACGACTGCAATTCACACAGTGGCCGGAGACCCAGAAAGCCCCAGACAAGTGCCGACACCCTATGCAGAGACGCCTGGGCTTAAACGCTCTTCTGATGCTGGTCCAGACCTAGCTCGTGAGCTGAGGGAGTCCCTGCTGCCGCTCCTTCCCAAATGAAAAGCGCTCTGTAAAGGCAGGAGCACTTGTGAGGCCTGTGCTTGAAACCACATCTAAAACCAGACCGTGTCAACAGAATATCAAGCCAGACATGGGCTACTTTTAAAACCACATGCAAGGCCTGCCTTTAAGCAAAATCTGCCAAATGTGCGTGGCAAAATGGCTGGTGTGACCACACTTCCTGTTGTCCCCAGGCCCGGGCACTGCGGTGACATGAAGCAGAGCGTTCATCCCCAGCAGCGCTGGCCAGGGGATGGAGCAGCCTCAGGCACCTCGGCACCAATGGTCCCAGTGTTTGGGGGATGCAGGCAGAAGGAAACGGTTCTGGATTTCAGGCTTCTCCTTAGTTTGGGGAAGGGATGCTGATGGCAGGAAAGCCAGGCTGAAGAGAGCTCTTGACCCACCATGATTGTTCCTGTTGACATGGCATGAGATGCAGCCCAATCTCCTCTCCTGTGCTGAGGAATAGGCTGCCAGCTCCAGGGTACTTCCAACGGCAACTGCCAGGGCTTTGTCTGAGGGGGGTGGCTACTCCACACTGCTGGAATGCCTGGGGAATTTGTGCCTTAAAACCCACCCTGGCTCCAGAGCAATCAAGTGCCAGGACAAGAGGGACCAATTAGAGGGACCCATAGAGAGCAGGAGAGGCTGCAACGCTATTCACTCGCTGTCACTTCAAAAAGGTTTTCTTTTCTGTATGTTTAATATGCAAATATTTAATGGGGTGTATTAGAGCATAACAACCATAACTTGAGACCTTTCAGTCAAGATTAAACAGGTGCCGAGGCTTTCTTTTCAAGGCCTGGCACAGCTGCGAGCCTGCCCTCCCCGGTACGTGATTACGGGATGCTGCTGGGGCCTTTTCCACGTCCCTCCCCCACGATGCCTTGCCTGCTCCCGCCAAGACCCTTTTTTGTCTTTCTGCAAGAGACTGTCCTCACCGTTCAAAAGGAGCAGGAAAAAAAGAATCCTGATTTATTAGCTCTGGCATAGAGGGCAAGGTTTTGACCTCAGGTGTGAATCTGAGAAAAATATTATTTTCCTGACAGCCAGCCCTCTTGGAGTGAATTAAAACTGCTATTGTGAGGAAATGGATTAAAGCCATTTCAGCTTTTATGACAATATCAAGGCGGTTACTTTATAGAGTGTCTAGGATGTAGACTCGCCCCAAGGTGCTTTATAATCATCGGTTTAAAGGGAGAGAATTTGCCTGCAAAGATGAATCAATGGGTGTATTTTATGAAACATTAATGACTGCTTTTGTAGATGTAAATTTGGGGGTATGTGCCTGCATCTCCCCGCGCTGTCCTGCAGCTGCAACTTAAGGTCTTTTGCTGTTAGTGAGGATCATAATCCAGGAGTGCAGTTTTGCTGGAGGAGCTTTACATCATCTTCTAATGTAAACAATATTGTAAGAGAGCCCGACAGCCCCACAGGATTTTCATTGAGCGATGATTGATGTGGAAAGGGATGGAACTGCAGTGATTCTGCATCAGTCACAGCTCTCGCTTGGCTCTAAAACTGACCCTGTTAGCACAGTCTGACTTGGATCATTTGTCTCAGAAGTACCAAGGGATTTTAAAACAGCTGTGGATTCAACCATTTCAAATGGGAACATATTTTTGGTTTGTGGTAAGAACAACATAAACCGTATGTGTTTCAGAACTCGGGCCTCAGCATTCCTGGCTTGTTTTGTCAGTGTGTCTTTGCTCTCCTCAGCAGCATTTGCACATGCAGCTTCACGGCGGCTTTGTTTTTGGTTTTGTTTTTCCACTTCAGGTCTTTCTCCCTTCTTTTTTCCTCCTGTCCCCAAAGAAAGACAGAAAGGAAGCAAATGCATCAGCTTTGATTTTTTACGGCTAGGCAAGGTTTAAACTGCAGGAATGTTTAAGTAAAGGAAGGATTTGTTTTTCAGCCTTTGATGTGTCCTCCATCTGGTGTGTTTTCTCCTAACTGCTGTTGATCATACAAGTGCCCAATGGTAAAGCAAGTACCGGACAACATGGCAGAGCCTTGTGCAGTAACTGCGCACTGCCAGCCTTTTCTCTGTGTCCCGATGGGTATCCCATTTCACTAATGCAAAATTACTCTGATTTTCTGCTGCTCTCCCCAGCTTTTTCCATCACTCCTCCCCTTCTCCTTCAGCAGGTTCCTTCCCCACTGACATCTGTTCCAAGGAATGATGAACTGAGCTTTGGACCAATTACCACAGTTGCAATTCCTGAACCAGCTTGCAGCATGTGTATTGAAAACACCAGCACTAAAAGTCAACAGGGTGTAAAAGGCAACAGAGTCTCCCACCTCAAAGCTAATGATGTTTTGCCATGTGAACAAGAGCTGTGGATCTTAATTTGCTAGCTCCTTTCTCATTTGTACAATTTTCAGCTGTTGCTTAATGAAGCCCGCCTGGTTACCATAATGTGATATTATATGATCACAATGCTCATGTTAAAAGCCTTATATTTCACCCCAAGCACCTGTGGCTGCTCAGCAAGGAGGAACGCTCTAATGTGCCAACTTGGATCCAGATTTTGCAGCAGGAAAAGCCTGATTTTGGAATTGCTCCTCCACCCTCCTTGCACCCGAGTGCAGCAGGGGCTGGGGAGTCAGTGGGCTGCTCGGGGTGCCTGCTGTCCGAGACAGGCTCTGTGCAACAGCCAGCGGCTGGGGATTAATATCACAGAGAGAGTGAGAGCCGGGTTATTTCCGCAATCCGTTCACATAATGGATGAGAATGTCAAGATGCCGCTATCTGAAGTATGAGCACCTTGGAACAAAACAAAAAATTACTGGCAGTGTCAGCTTTCAGGAATGCTTTTCAGAGGCGGTGGAAAGCTGCACACACAGCACCGACTTTCTTCAGCATCTTCCTTTCTGATTAAAGGGTGACCTCAGGCCCTCTCGTCTTCCTCCACAGGCAGTCACGTACAGATCTCTTATAAACTAAGCCCTGTGCACACGTACTACAATGTGGGTAGCTTTTCAGCAGGCAGTTTCTCCTACAGGCACCCTGTTTGGGGTGGATTTAGGGCTCCAGTGTATGCGGACTCTGCTAGAAGACTGCCAACAGATCAGAGCATCTACAAAACCTGTCTGAGGTTTTATCCCCCCCTTCACTGCAGACTGGCCAGAGCTCTTGTCCGACATGATTTGGCAGTGTCCCCTTTACAAACACTGTCTCTGGATCTGGAGCTCCAGGACCAAACCGAAGCTGGAGCAGGGTTTAGTACTAACCATGAGATGGCTGTAATCACCCTAGTACTAAGCTGTGCTCACGAGCTTCCTGGCTAGAGGTTTAACTACTGTCCACATCATCACCATCACCGCAGTTGTTCTGAATAACTTTGACTGTGAGCTCTGATTACACTGGAGAACCATCTACTCTCTAACTGTTAAAATACTTTCCTCTTGATCTGGGAACACAGGTAGAGAAAGCTGCATTGCTCACATGTCAGCTTTGGATGCCCAACAAGACTCAGCCCCCAGGGCTGTAGCACTGCTATATGGCATTAGTAGGAAATTTCAACTTGTATTTTCCCTAGAAAAATGCTACTGACTTTGCAGCGGGTCAGTGTGCGGGAGAGTGCTGATCCACATTTGGAAGGATCCTGGCCCAAACCCTGTAAGAGCTTTGTAATAGCGCCATGGAGGGCAGAAAGGGAATTTTGCCAGAAGGTCCTTTGGTTGATACTTAAACTGCACAGTGAATGATATCTTGGAAATGAAATAGCCTGGTTGTTACATCAAAAGAGCTGT
This sequence comes from Eurypyga helias, assembly GCF_000690775.1. Classification (NCBI taxonomy): domain Eukaryota; kingdom Metazoa; phylum Chordata; class Aves; order Eurypygiformes; family Eurypygidae; genus Eurypyga; species Eurypyga helias. Next base: position 120,837 of record NW_010225130.1, read on the forward strand.
GAAAATTCTTCCAAATAGGCACTCCTGCCCAAAATTTCTACCCAAAAAATTTTAGTGAACCCTCAAATCCTGGATATCGCTTCTTCCCTGCCCCAAGTCAGCTGCAAGGAGATCACTTTTACCAAAAATATTAGGTACAAGGTAAGTATTAGATCCCTGGATCAGATTCTGCCCATGGCCTGTCAGGGTACTTGAAAAGCTGAACAGTATTTCCAGTCTCCCGTCCCATGTCACCAACTTTCCCATCAAGTAATGAAGTTTCATTTCTAGGAGAACAAGAGCGCCCCGGCATTCAGACCTGATTGCCTGATCTGAATTTAGATTAGTCCATCAAGGTAATAACAAGATCTGGGATCACAATCTGCTGGAATAATCTAGTAAACCATGCGAGGTCACTATTGCTTCTTACATACATGGCTTAGACATAATTTACCTGGCAGTAACTTAACCTGGAAGGGAGAGGTTTATCTTCTTGGCATACTGTGTCTGGGTAGCTTGACAATCTCTACATAAATTTGAGATCTTTCATTCTCCAGCTGGTTGTTATTACTTATAATCTCTTAATGCAAGAAGTATTCCTTCCAGAGGCCCCTTTCCTTGCCTTTCTCACAATTTTTTTTTTTAAAGGATTTATTGCATGTTGTTTTGTGTTAGGATCTCAGGCCCACGCCCTTGCAGCCATTATAATTTGGTCGTTGCACCAAAAGCTTTTGTTATATTTTAGATGTCTCTTCACTTCTAAATGTTACGCTATATTATAACGTGATTTTCAGGAAACATTGATTAAAGGACCTATGTTGAAAACCTTTCCTTGTCAATGTATCCCGTAGCATTGCTTAGAATCCCTTTTGTGGGGAGATTACAAGCAGAACAGGGGAATTACAGGGTTACAGTAGAAATGGGGAAAAATTGCTGCAGGGATTCCTGAGGATGCTTGATCCTGGGCTGTCTTGGAGTTGGTAATGTGCAGCTCTTACACATGCCGCTCCATCCCTCTCTGGGTGTCTGAGGGCAGGAGTGGGTCACTGTCCACACTGTGCTAGTGCACTTCCCTTCTCCCTGTCTGGGGACACCCTCCTTATCCCTTGTCCCCTTCTTGGTGCCCGCAGGGACCAAGTGTCTCCTCATCACCACCACAGCCGCCTGCCAGCTGCTTCCTTCTGGTGTCTGCGGTGCTGCCCCTGCTCCCACACCTACTGCTGTGAGCTGAAGCACGGGGGAATTTCTGCTGCCCTTTGAACCTCTCAGGCTGCTGGAGCATGAAACACCCCCTCAGTGTTTCCATGGTCTAGAAAGGGTGGTTTCACTTCTCTGTTGGGTTTTTGGGTTTGTTAACCCCAGGAAAGCTCTGCTTCCTGCTCCTTTACCAGAAAGAGTCAGCGACAAAAAGCTGCCCCATCCTCGTGATCACGCACTGCGGTAAACCCTGCGCTGCCTTCACCACGGAAAAGGAGTAAGGGAACGACAAAGCCCAGCTGGAAGCGAGTGGTGCCTCTGGTGTCTGCCCATCGCTGGCAAGACCCATTGTGTGAACTGACTGATCTGTCCCACTGTCTTGGACACCGACAGTCCCACGGCCATGTGGCAGCCACCCTGATCTGTGCAGCAGGGCTTCCCTGAGGGAATCCCAGAGGCATGGCCCATAGCCAGGGCACGTGCAGGGTGAGTCCCGAAGGACTGGGATTCTGGGGACCACTGTGGGGTCAGCCTGCCCTGCTGCACTGATGCAGCTCCTGGGAGCTGGAGGACGGCAGATCCTTGGTGTCCAGCTTCCCTGCAAGGATAGAGGGTCAGTGGCTTGACGTGCCCAGCACCAGCACTGTGCTCGGAGGATGGGCACCAAAACTCAATCACCCTAGAAGGCAAGAAGCATCTCTGGAAATGGTACTGTTTATTTGGCAGAACATACTGGCCTTGAATAAAATGTTTTGCAATGCAAACCTCCTTTACAGTTTGATATTGCCATTATAGTTGTCGGGCTCTATGCAGTTTCTCTCAACAATCTTTCATCTTTTCTATTAAGGTTATCTGGACCCCAATCATTACCAGCATCTCCTTCCCATTATCGTTTTACCTCATTTTAGCAGTGTGACAAACAGCAGCAGCTTCAGAAATGCCACTTTTAAAGAGTGACTAAACCCTCACCCACACTTTTAAACTGGGACAGCTGAGAAAGAGCTTTTATGTAAGATGATGCAGAGCATTACAGCCATCCCCATCAGGTTGGTCGGTTTTTTTCCTCCTTCCTTGCCTCAAGACATTGCAATTTTAGCTTGTATTTGCTTTTTTTTTTCCAGCTCATGACTCCACTTCTGACTGGAAGGCACAGAATCTGAGCAAGGCTCTGCTAATGTCTGTAACATTAGTGCTAGGCTGTCAGGGAGCAGACGGCATGTGATCAGGAGAGGCTAAACTGGGATGCTGTGATTCAGATAACTGGCTTCCCTATTTCTGCCTCTGCTTCGAGGCCCAGGTTCTGCTGTTCCTCATCTAAGAAGCGGAGGTTCAGGGCCACATCATCCCACTATTACCAGCAGCCAGTGCCCAGGAACACATAGAAGAAAAATGTGCATGAAGCAGGGCATCAGCTGTGGAAGAGGAACCAGCAAGAGGACTGGGCTGGAAACACCTCAAGCACAAACATTTTTACTAGTCTCATTGCAGAATTTCCTGCTTCTCTTGTGGTGAAGAGCGCTCAGCCTCATGTGAGCGAGCTGCTTCATCCCCTCTGGCTCCTCTCCCACTGCTGTTGCTTTTGCTGTGTGTTTCTCAGCAGCTCTCCCAACAGACTGTCCTCCTTAGCTCTTCCTCCCGCTGCTTAGTCAAGTGCCTGTGATGGATGGGAGGTGGGTGCTCCTGGGGAATTCATCCATAAAACTTTGAACCATGCACAACTGTACAACTTCAGCAAAATTTTAATCTGCCCCTGGAAATTGCATGTTATTTTTTATTGAAAGAGAGATTTAATTGAAAATTCAGGGCTATGTCTTCTGTTGGGCTATTATGATAAGTGTAATCACTTAAAGTGAATTTAACTTTTAAATTATGGGTCAGTGTCATAGGAAAGGAGCATAATTTCATTCCCGTAAAGGAGTAGTCCACACACATCTGAGAGTGATGTTCTTCCTGCACAGCCTGCCAGAGGCTGACGTCTGAAGTGCATAAAGCTACAAGAGGCAGAAAGCAGAAACGAAACTTGCTCACCAATCTGCACTGCATGAAGTGCGAAGAAAAAAGGTTGCTCTACCCAAAACACCTCTTTAGATCTCATCTCTCATGGCAAATATGACCAGAACACCTATTTAAGGCCATTCTGCCACTGCAGATACTATGGCTGATGACAAAAGGGAGTGGAATTAAAGCTGCTCGCATGCTGTTCAGTAGGTGGCTCTGGAAGAAGCAGCTGCTGCTCCATTCCCACAGGTCCATCGTAAAAGCTTTAATGAGGCCACAAACAGTGGCAGCCCTGTACCAGAATGGTGGTTGCAGATGGACCCTCCCTGCCCCAGACTGTGAGCCCACAGTGCTAGCAGAATGTCAGAGCACAACATCTGCCTAAACTTCACAGCTTCTTCAGCCCAAACACTCTAAAGCCCTTGCTCAAGGGCTTCTCCAGGCTCATCTCCTTTCCCAGTCTGCTCTCCTTGCTGGCCTCAGCCTATCTGGCACAGGCCTAGTTCCCTTTATTTTTGTCTTTTCTTCACAATTTCCTTTATGCCTCGTGTGCATGTCTCTTGCTGTCTGTACCCTGGCAGAGGTGTCTTCCCCTATAACATCTCTCTTCTCTTCATCCATCCCCTCTCCAAATTTCTTTGCCCCAGTGAAGTGGGATTCACTGTGGCAGGGCTGCCTCATGCCCTCCCCATCAGCTCTGCCCAACTTCTGCTGGGTTATCCCTCTCATGTCACCCTGTGACTTCTGCATCAATGTCCAGCCCCACCACTGCCTCCCTGTAGCTGCATTCCCTTCAGGGAATCTTCCTGTTTCCTGAAGGCAATATTGGACTCAAGAGGAGCCAAGAGAAAGTGGGGATTTGGGCATACCTCCTCTATCAGCAGATGGGAAAAAGTGTCGAAGCTTAACCTGCAAGGACCCTACTATTGCCTTCGCCCACAGACAATTGCCCTGGTGGCTCACCTGGCAGAAATGCCTTTCTCTCCTGACTGCTTCTCCCTCCCACTCTCTTCAGCTATGCCCTTTGCCTGTGGTTTCTCATATTCTTCCCCACCATCCCTCTGCCCACCAGCCGTTCCCCACCGACAGCCTCCGTAGACCGCCGTATGGTTTGATGGCAACAGCATCGATTGCACAGCCACCTCTCCGCCACAGTCGTGCTGTGCACCTACCCCTTATCACCCCAGACCCGACACACACGTTTGCCTCCTGCTGTCGCTCCTTGACCCAGACCAAACATCCATCAAGGTGGCAGGATACTGCCAGGAAAAGAGGGTGAGGGAGCTTATCCTTGGTCCCTACCTGCCCTTCTCTTTGTCAGTCTTTTCTTTTTCCCCATTTTTGCCTCATTCCATCACAGATTTTGTGTTAACATGCCCCGGTTTGATTTTTCAGTCCACCCTGAGAGGTAGCAGTTCAGTCCTCTTCTTGATCCAATCTGATTTTATTTTCTCAGGAATTTATGTCACCTTTTTAGAAACCTTTTCAGAAACCTTTTCAGCTCTCTCCAGGTCATGTTTTTCTCTCTGCCTCTGCCTCTCAAAGGAACCCTCCCATGTACGTATTTTCCTTCCTCTTGCACCTTATGCTCAAAGACATACTTAGCTTAGACGAATTGGGGAAGCCAGTGCTTTTTAAGTTCCAGCCATGCTCTGGTCTTGGCAGATGTTTCAGTGATGTTGTAACAGATTAATCTATTGCCTGGGAAACCGAAGCACCCCACCTGCATCTTGCCCTGCCCTCAGCAGTGACACGCACTTGGACTCGGCTGGGTTTGGTGTAATTATTCCTTCAGTACGTCTCGCTGGGCTTATTATTTATCCCATGTAAGAGCCACTCTTACCTTTTTATTTCTGACGCTGACCACCTCTCCCAGCCATGCCCTCTCCCTTACCCCCACGTCAGCAGATCATTCCAGTTCATTTCTGAGCAAAAATTATGTGTCTTCGTAAGTCTCTACTATCATGTTTCTCTTTGCAGTCAAAAGAAAACAGAGGTGAAATGAAACTTAATTACTTTGGGTATTTTCCTCTTCATATTTTTAATCTCATCCTGAAGAGCACTTCAGAGAAGTTAGAGAAGAGCTTGTGGTGACTAATACAATGCTGTCATGCAGTTAACACCACGCTAATTTCATAATCTGTTTTAGGAAAGAAAATGGCATTGTATCAAGAAAATCTATCAAAATCCCCAAAACACTAACCATCCTGACATCAAGATATCAGTTCATCTTTCCTCTTCTGTTACTTGCTCCTATATAACCTGGGTTATATGCAGCAACTCCACGCGTGTGAGCCCTTTCTTCTTCTTCAGAAATAATGGTTTGCCACACCGTTCATGGAGAACAATCCGGCCCAGGAGTTTTTCTCCAGTGATATTTGGCATTGAAAGTTTCAGAGAAATGTCTGAACTTCACTTGCATGAAATTTTACCTGTCTCTACCTGGTCATGAAGTTATATACTTGAGGAGAAAGATTGCCTCTTGTGTAGTTTTACAGTCCCTGGTGTAACTACATGGAAAGATCTTGTCACCAGCACATGGACTCTACGATTTTGGTTTGACTGTTGAAAAAAACACTAAAGCCTTATCTGAGTGGAAAGCTTTCCCTTTTACCCTGGGGTTTGAGGTGCTGTCTGTCTTTCATTGTACTCCATTTCCCTGCATGGTGCGAGCTGGGGGTGAGCTGGGCACAGAAATAGCATTTTTAATTCATCTTTCATGGGCATGGTGGTGAGGAGTCAGGTGAAGCTGTATCAGGAGTCAAAGCAGTTTTATATACCATGACTATGGAGGAGAAACACATGCTGCAGCAAGTACGGGGTCTAAAATAATAGACACTAGGGGGAAATAAAAGCGTGTCAGTGCGTGGACTGTTAAGCCCAAACAGCCAAATCCAGAGAGGTATGAAACCCTGAGAAGCAACCCCTAAGATCTGCTTCAAGCCCACTTCAAGAGGACTTCAGGTGTTCATCTCCCATCAGGGTCTGGCCGCAGGGTTTTACTTAACGAAACGGTCTCCACTGACTGGGTGGAGAGCAAAAGGTTTTTGAACACAATGAAATGATTTTCCTGGATTTGTGGAGCAGGCAGCATGGATTGGGATTCATAACAGCAGTACCTGTTCCCTTGAAAATGGTAGTCATGAGTCCTGGTGCTGGGAATACATTGCTGCTTCTGTACCTGCTACAGCAAACCAGTGTGTAACACAGGGAACAAAAGAGCTGCTGTCAGAAGGGCTCGTAGCTAGCAGATGCCTACATGGATGTCTGGAAGAAGGAAGATCTCTTAATTCAGGTGGCTTTGGACTCCTGACTCTTCAACAAGCCGCATATTGTGCAAAACAAAACTTGTTTTTAATCAAAAGAGACTTCTTTGTTTCCACGTGGCGTGGAGGAGGTCCCGTATGACTCTTGCCAGGGATGCAAAGCGATGGCTAATAAAACAGCATTTCAGTGCTCATGCATCCCACAAAGGGTGAATCTTTACCACGAGACTGTCTTAATAGTATTATCATTATTTAAAGATACTGAACAGAAGTGCACTAACTTGGAGTATTATTTTCAGTAGTTCCAACAATGTCTGCAGCACACCTGCTCTCCGTGGTCATTTCAAGCCAGCTCTGTTGTTATTGGCTCCATACCAAGAGCCAGCAAAGCAAAAAAATTTTCACTTAAGCCCAAACTTACTGTTCTCCTGTCAGCTTCCCCATAATGTATTACTTCACCGTGTCCTTTGACCTCTTGCATTTCTTTGTAGAGAAATATAATTAATTGTGAGCCACAGCTTAGCTCTGGGGGTTCAAAACAGTTTCACGTGTTTACTCAAAACATTAACTTTTTTCCTTCTTTTTTAATTTCCAGGCAGAAAAGGTGATGAGGGTTAAACAAAGCATCGCTCCTTCCAAGAGCTCCAAACCCCAGCAGGGCTGGAAGGAGCTCATGGGAGGGAGGAAGGCAGGAGGGATGGACAAGGGGGTTTCTCAGCCAGACCCCAGAAGCTAGAGCTGTGCCTGGGACATCAGGTGCAGGAAGAAAAGAGGGACACCTCTACTGCACAAATAGCCTCAGCCTCAGGGCAGTAAAAAGAAAACATGACATTCTAGAGGAAACACAAACCGAACTGTGATCATCTAATACACAATTACTGAGGCTCTTCAAGGGGTATGAGTACAATGCTGCAGTCCTGCAAGAAGCTCTCACCATGCAGGTTGGACAGTGTAGTCTGAGATCCCACTGACAGAGCCATGGGAGACAAGCATGGGGAACCAGCCATGGTGTCCAGTGCCAGGCAGCCGTGGGAGCTCATGGATCCTTTTACAAGGGCCTGTAGTGACAGGACCACGGGTAACTGGTTTAAATTGAAAGCGGGGAGGGTTAGATTAGATATGAGGAAGAAATTCTTCACAGAGAAGGTGGGGAGGCACTGGAACAGGTTGCCCAGAGAAGCTGTGGATGCCCCATCCCTGGAAGTGTTCAAGGCCAGGCTGGATGAGGCTTTGAGCAACCTGGTCTAGTGGAAGGTGTCCCTGCTCATGGCAGGGGGCTTGGAACTAGATGGTCTTTAAGGTCCCTTCCAACCCAAACCATTCTATGATTCTCTGATCCACTGTACAGCAGCAGCAAACCCCCCCTGAACCTGGGGTTCAGGCCTTTGGCTTCTGGCTCCAGAGGGCTGTGAACTGGAGACCCAAGACCAAGCCTGCAGTACAGTAACCTTAAATATACACTGTGCAGTTGGGCTGTAAACATCATCCCCAGTTTCTGTGCTGGCCTGGGGAGCTGGCAGCCGAGGGCTGGGGTAGCTGAGGGCTGGGGAAAGACTTTTTAGCACCATGGGGGTGTAGCTGATGGTGGATCTCTGCAGATCTCTGTGTTTTGAAGGAATATTCTTTTACATGCTGACTGCTCAAATAGCTACTTCTGCCAACAGCAACGTCATCATTTGCCCTTCTCATGAGGGCTCCCTCATGGAGAGAGCTCAGCTAATACATTGACGTGTTCCAGGGCGCTAGGCCAACACCAGTATCTTTGCTACTCACTGAGAAATCAGGACACAGAGGAGAAGTTAAAGTGACCTGCCCCTTTCCTTATTCACATATTAATTCATGAAGATTTGTCTACAAATGATGACAGACCTCACCCCTGTAGAAAGGTCTTATTTACTCCGATAGCACCTCTGTAGCAACCCTACCGATACTGTAGAAATCCTACTTCATTTGTGGATTATTGTCAGAAGACCCAAGGTGTCTCTAGAAGCCCTGAAGGACCCAGTTAAGCCACTTTTCCCCTCCTCTTTCTGCTGCAGAATCATTCTTATGTTGTAGGCCATGCTCACAGCCCAGCTGAGGGCAGCTGCTGCAAATCCAACACTTATGTGCTGTTAATTTCACCGGAATTTTCTTAGGAAATGGAGGGGGAAGGGAAATTGCATATAGATACAGGAATAAACAAAACCCCTCCCAGAAAACTTCATCACATTTCTGTTTCTCAGGCATCCAGAGCCATGCAGCACCATAAGCAACCAGTAACTGGAGAGAGATCTACTCAGCGATAATGAGAGATGCACTCGGGGTTATACTTTCAAAGGGATGTGAGGATTCTTGTCCTTATGAACTTAACAGTAGTCCCATAGCTGATGCTCCGCAGAAAGCCCTGCTTACCCTTTGCAAGTCCAGAGAGCACCTTTGAAGTCAATGACAACGTTGCCACACTAATAGCTCTAAAGAGCTATGTCGGTTCTTACGTCGCTGAAAGACCATCTATTTCGTACCACTCAGGTTCTTTGAACTAACAGCACTCTCCAGGCTTACAGCACCTGACAACCTGCCGACAAGCTTCTTTGCTTCTTTCTTACTGTTTTTTTCAAAGCCAGGTCTCCTATAACTTAATTTGTTATTGCTTTTAATAGAAAAAAACCCCTAGTTTCATAATAAACTCAATGTCTAACTTGCTGGTATGTTATACAAACACCCCTGATGGGACTGAAGTAGCAACAAGTCACTGAAGATTCATGGTTGTACATTCTCTTACTTTAATTCCTTTTCCTCAGTGCAGTCCTGAAAGCAGTCTCACTGGGAAACTATCAGGAAAAAGTAAAAGTCTATATTTAATATCAAGAAAGGTAAAAAACTAGTTGGAAAACCAACTATGGGCTTGTTTTGTGGGTTTTTTTTTTTTTTTTTAATCAACATTTCGTTGTCATATTGGGAGGATTAAGTAATGTTCCAACAAGGTTTGTCACAAATCTGGCACAGAGCAGGCAAAGGCAGTGGCCAAACTTGATTATAAAAGCCAAAGCTGGCATTTAACATCTTGCATCAGCTAAGAAAACATGAAACCTCACAGCACAACTCTGATCTAATTGTGACACATTTGACAGCTCGATGCCAGAAAGTTCTTTGCAGCTTGCTTAATGGCACAGTGGGGTACAAAAATGGTGGGGTGACACCCTCCCTGCCCAGGCCTGGCATGGTAATCTCAGCCTCAAGTCTAGGGCATGAATTAAACATTCAATTTTAATGCAGGATGCTTCGCACAAGGAGGATGTGCTAACTTATATGAGATGGGATGTCCAAGGGTGATCTTACCCTCGATAGTTTTCCATGCACATAATGAGAAGCTGAGTGCTCAGTCCTGGGCACTAGACTAGATCCCACTGTGCCTTGGCTGCTGCTCACCGCCCACCATACTGTCCCAGTAAGCTGAATGGCAAACCCAGTATGGAATTGAGCTTTAAAGGTTGGATCACATCTGGTCCTTAGCAGGGGTGGAATAAAAAAACAGTTGTGGAGTGACTGGTTGCAGCCAGGGACCAGGAGGAGCAGCTCAGGAGGCAGAAAACAACCTGTACATTTTTTTAAATCTGACAATTGTCCGCTAAACATCCAAATCATTATGGCATCTGATAAGGAAGGGAAACTGATAGCAATTTACCTGAAGTGTTAAAGTCCTTTGGGTAAACTAATTCTCCCTGCCTCTCAAGCACAAGTCCATACAGCCGATGAAGATTGGCTACTCTTCCAGCACCCAAACTGAGATAAATAATCATCTTGTCCACGAGTCACCTATACTGTTCCCATAGGAAGATGAGGTTTGAATTCAAATTGATCCTGAAAATCCCAAAGGAACACACAGAAATCAAACAGATGGCAGTAAAAAGCACTTAAAAGGGAAACGTCAAATGCAAAAGTCCCCAGCAGACAATCCCCACACTGCTGCCCTCATGAACAGCCATGTGCCAGGCAGCAGTGTGCAGAGAGGGACCCACAGCCTCTAGAAATCCAGAAACTGTGGGAGTCCTTGCTACCGTCTGCCCACAACACAAGAAAAGGCAAATGTCACCCTGGACACACCTGCAAGAATGTTTTATGTAAGACACAGAAGAAATTACTGTGCTCTACTTGGCACCAGTGCAGTCTCAGATGGAGTTTGGTGTCCAGTTCTCAGCACCATGCTTTAAGGAAAATGGAAGCTGGACAAGGTCCAAAGGACCTCATATGGAAGACAAAAGGTTTAGAAGATGCAGCTCAAGACAAAAGGCTGATGGACTAGGCATCTTCCCTGTGGAAATGGGAAGATGAGGGAAACCTGATAACGCTACTTAACTGTCAGGCAGAAGCCTGCCTTTTTTTTCCTCCCTGTTATAAACTGGTGATGTGAAGTGTGATGTCTTCTTCTCTCTGCTTTTGTTTGGTGGGCTTGGTACAGCAGGACTGCTTTTGCAGTGTAAATTTAAACCACCTGGTAGAGCATTTTCAGACCTTCAATATGTCCTTAGAGGAAGCAGACCTTCCTCAGATCAAAATCCCTCAATATTCCCCTCAGGATCCAGTTTTGTGGCCGGCATTCATCACGATCAACTGCTTTCAAATATATCCAGTCACTTGGGAGACTGTGTGGTTTGGTCCTACAATGCTGTGATTAAGCTGAGACACGATGGTTCTTACTGCTCAGCAGCAGTCTGCCTATTGACTTCTTGCTCTAGGAGACACAACCTGGACATGCAGGGCTCGAGCCATTTCCAGCATGGGCATCTCCAGTGGTGCACCTACCAGGGCTGGCAGGTATGACACAGGACCTACAGAAGACCTGCATGTTTCTGGACCAGCAGCTGGACTTAAGTGGCACATCTTAGGAGAAAATGGCAACTAGCCTGCACTCTAGCAGCTGAATTGTGCCTGCTGTCCAAGCAGAGGAGCAAGTATTGGAACAGCAGTGCATTTGTTAAATCCCTTAGAACAGGGGTACCTGGTGCATGGATAAAGAATTGCACCATGCTGCAGTGACACTACTGGGCAGGAGATGGGGTTTCTGCCCATCCTACAACCAAGGCTCCCAAAGAGAAGCCTGGGGCATCCACAAGAATAACTTGTCCAAGGACCAAGTGCAGTGCAGTTCCCAGCAGGGCTGGCAGCAGGGTGCACCTGTGAAAGCCAAGGAAGGCAGCAGGGCAAGTGCAAAGGCTGGAACAGGGGCCACTTCCCCAGCAGTTACTCCAGCCACATACCCCTGCAGGCACTGCCACCCCTTCCCTGCTGGAGCTATGACTCCCAATCACTCCCCCAGGGCGTGGAGCTGGCACAGACCTGCATCGACCCCAGATCCTGTTTCTGGGCCACGCTGACCAAGAGTGCAATCATGCACACTTCCTTCCACGTTTATGCAAAAAGCATCCACCCCACACGTATTTCCACTGTATTTGAGGCCTCGTGTAGTCTTGGCAGAAGATTTTGCCCAGAATACACAATTTAGTGCTAATTATCTCTTCCTGCTGGGCCTTACAGCACAGAGCTTTCAGTTCAAGAACAACAGTTACAAGAGCTAATGGATTGCTCTGTTACCAGGAAGCAAACCCTTTGCAGATTGTGGAGGATCCTGCCCCACTGCAGGTCTCAAGGAAAGACCAGCTCTGCCACAATAGGAGGACGGAATTCATTAACTCTTCAGGGAAGGAGAGAGCATCACCAGCATCGTAATTGCCTTCGGCTGGTGCTGCTGGGGGGAACACCCCAACACAAAGGAGCATCTCGCTCCTCCCAAGGCATAGCAAATTATGTTATAAGAGAACAAAAATGCCCTCATTGGATCAGTGAGGGGCTGTAGAAGAGAAAAGGAAGGAAAAAGTGTGGCCCAGACTCATTCCCTTCCATGTCACATACAGTAGAAGTCCGTATTTTCTGCTCTCATTTGGGGTGAGTGTATAAAACATGGATTAAACTGTCGCTTTCCAAACCCCACTTCTTACGTGCATCTATCCTACCTCTAGGATGGTCTCTGAGCCTCTCTGCTTGGGATCCATTGACAATCCACTTCTGTTTCGGTGAGACTCCCCCAGATGAGTAAGAGCTTTGCACCACTCTGCTGGCAATTCAGCAGCAGGTAATGAATTAACAGCATATGGGAGTCACACTTGGAGCCAATAATAATTTAATTCACCTGCACTGGCACTTAACCATCCAGCACTAACCATTGTAGAGCTGCTTTCTGCAAAGCTAATTTAGGAGCTTTATGGACATACTTGTGGTGATCATTTGATTGTAACACTGACATGTTAACTGGAGGAGAGTCCTGAGTACATCCTAGCATTGTATTTTGGTTGCTGGTGACCACATCTTAGCTTGCCTTTCAAATGAGTCTTTTAGGTGTAGGTACTCACCTACATGAATATCCTTATAAGTGTAAGAAATAAAGTACTGAAATACAGAGCAGATGCTTCGGTACCTTGGACTAGATCCATTATTGACACAGGACCAACATTATGCCCTTCTCAAAGACACTTTCTCACTTACTGGTATGGTGCACAGATGTAGGCTGCTGGCAGCTGGCTCTAAGGCAACCTGGGCAACTTCCAGATTTTCAGCTACCCTTTGTCTCCATTTCTTGTGCAAGATTTGGGACAGTTTATTCTCATTTGGGTGTCTGTAGTTATCACACTAAACTATCGTCATTATTGCTGTATTTTGGCTCCCTCTTGAAAACAGGCTAAGGGAAACATGGCAGGAAGAATGGAGCAACAGCCTGCACTAGAGGTGAGGGATGGAGTCCGTTCCCAGCAGTGTTACTGCAGGACACCAAGACATCAGAGATGTCTCCTGCAGAGATTTGAGTGGTGGTTCTTCAGCGAGCCTGTTACTACCAGTGGCAAAGGTCTTCACAGCACAGAACCGTGACTACCGGCACCAAAAAGTAAAAGGCTGTAAGGAGTGAGAATCTTTCTTCCTGAGTCAGTTGAGGAAACAGCTGTACAAAGCCTGACGCCCCTTTTCTGAGACGGTTGCGAGCATCCTCCATCATGTTCAGACAGAGTTTCCTGTTCCTAGAACAAGCTGTCCTGCAGTGGCAAAGAGAAATAACAGGTTGATTCCAGGGAAGTTTTTAAAATAATTCTGCTGCTTTCTGGCTGGTGGTTTTATAGAATGAATCATAGTTTAGGGTTTTGTGTATAATTCACAAATCATAAAGTTTGAACAGTGTCAAAAGGTAAAGGACATAGACCTCAGTTTTCATCTTTATTCCATTAGGTAGGTAGATTGCGTAGTTTACTATGAGTTAGCACACAAAAGGCTTAAATAATGCTGAAGTATGACTGCCTCCAGTTTTATCTGGCTGTAATGTTTCTCCTTAGTTCATTGCGTCTCAGAGAAGGTTGGTTATGGAGAGCAAAAGCCTTTCAGGGCTGCAGCCTGCTTGAGCCCTTTTCACCCGACTGCAGCAATAAGCATGTGAAGTACATACTGAAGTCATTCTTCATAATGTTTTGTCTCATAACATTTGCAATTGAAGTAAGCTTTTTACTCTTACAAATAAATATTGAGCTAATTGCATTAAGAAGCATAAATCAAAACTGTGTATTTTGGCGAATAAGAGGCAGAACGTACTCTTCTATCCCGCATGTGGACGTGGGGTTCGTGGGGGGCCAGTGTAGGCAGCTGCAGCAGACAAAATTAAAAGTGACCGGACACCCTGTCCCCAAGCCCCAGCCTCAGGCCTGCAGGGGCCCATCTTTCCCATTTCCCTGCCTGGCTGGCCTACCCCTGTTCTTGCACATTTTTAGCAGGGTTTGCCGTGCTCACTTTTTGTCTGGACAGTCTAGCATCGTACTATCCAAGAGGCAGGAGAGGCTCGACCTCAGCAAACCAGCTGCCCACCTTGCTCAGTAGAAAAGGAAGGAGCTGTGGAATCCCATGCCTTCTTTGAGAGAAAATAATCAATTTGCTTCTTCTCACATTGTACTGAGGATGCTCCACCAACATCTTCCCCACCCTTCTCCTCAAAAGGCAAGATACCTGGCTTCTCTCCCTTTTTTAAATTAAAAAAAAAAAATCAATTGAAAAAGTAACTGAGAGGCAAGTCCCCACATGGAAAACAGAGCTTTTGGAAAAAATGATAAGCAGCTTGAGGCAGATCGAGCTGGGGGAGGGTCAAGCAGGGTGGTCAGACTGTAAGACTGCAGACTTTGAGCAGGCCCAGAGATGTACGTTTGGTTTTGTGCCTTGTCTTCAAGCCCAATGCCCTGGGTGTGCTGCAAGTGTGGCAGAGTTGCATCGCACATGTGGGATTTAACGTGTGGCAGCACAAGTGCAGGAAAGTCATGGCCTGTCTTCCCTTCAGATGAGCCTTCGAATTGAGCAGTAAGCACAGGGCAGCCCATATTGCACAGGGCATCTGGCAACCGAATGCCAGGCAACCTCCGTACGGCAGCTGATGCTCCAACCCCATCCATACCACTTTGCTCTCCTAGAGTTCCTGCGCTTCACCGGCTAGGCATTGCTGAAATTAGATCCCACAGTATGCCTGTGGATTATGATTTATACTTATCTTTCCTCTAAAGATAGGGAAACTGGAGCAGAGACAGGGATTTTTTTCCTGCTGTAGAGGTGTTTCAATTGTTTTCATTCTTGAGTCTGACAACTGTGTCTGGGATTTCTGCCTCCCATCCCACTTACTCCTGCACTGGGGTAGGATGTGGGCACTTGACACATATGTTGGGGTTTTTTTTTCAGTAGAGCAGTGCAACGCTTGCCTGGGGGCAGGGAATGAGGCTGATCTTTGGGAATTTTTTGGAAGTTTTGCTGACCATCAGCTGGATAGCTATAAAAACACTCCTGTGGGGTCATGGCTGAAAACACAGCAGGGCCACCCTCTTCGCTGGAGAGATTTTGTACGGAGACTGTGTGAAAACCAGTGAGGCAATGGAAATTGACGCATTTCTTTTTCATTGTCACGGCTGGTAGAAGCAGCTGGTTTATGTATTTGCTGACACGATGGGGATAGCAAAAGCTAGATCTAAGGTAAGTGCCTGTAATAGCCCTCAGCCTCTCTGGCAGGCACCCAGAGGTCCCTGCTGCCCAGGCGTCCAGGGCCACCCACGTGCTAGTGGGTCAGTGCTTCTCTTCTGCCCAAGGCAACAAGGTGAAGGCCACCTAACTTTTGTGAGATCACAAAATCTCCAGAGGAGCCCAGAGCCCATCTCACGCGCACTGATGACTTCTGCCCCTTGTGAAACACAGGCATTCTGACATGAGTAATTTTACCTTTTGGACAGAGTGAGGTTTGAAGGAGCGCAGCGAGCCCTGCCCAGCGCATGTCTGGGAAAATGCAAATTCTCAGGGAGAAACCTATGTTTTGGAGCGTGCGTGGACAGAAGGACCCGAGCGCATCCCTCAGCCAAGGCAGCGCCGCCTGATCTGCATCACATTTTGGTGCACCCAATTTTCCCTTTGCACTGTGTAGCTTCCCAACAGAGACCCCTGGACTTTATTCCAGGCTCAGGCCATCAAGTCCGTTCTTATGTGCAGCTTGTAGTCTCAGCGTGGGGACATCCTGCTGCCAGTGGCTCATCTGTAAGCAAGGGAAAACCCAACCCATTCTAATTCTGAATATGCCAAATGACTAATAGAACTAATTGTGGCCTCTGCTCTTGCAACAGCTTGAAAGTGAAAAAGCGGTGTTGACGCAATAAGGCAAAGGACATTTTCTAGCTCTGACAATAACTCAGCAGCCTGGACTGAAGCAGCCCTGTGCCTTTGCAGAGACAGCACCGCGCTGCCAGCAGACCACTCTCGCTGGGGGCTTGCTCCCCTTTGTAATTTACGTCAGCTTTTCTCCATCAGTACACCATCGTTCTTGGCTTCACTCTGGTACCTACCCACTTACTATTTTTACCAAAAGCAGGAGCGTGCAGAGCACAAGTATGGAAGTGGGAGAGTGGAAAAGCACTACTTTAAGGCAACCAGCACAAGAGGTGCTTAGCACAAAACCAAAATGACCTGCTTGCATCATAAAATAAATGAAGTTTTTAGCAATAGTCTATGCAGACACATATACAGGAATGAAGTAGTTTGCTTACCTGACACTGTTATGCCACATTTCAGGGTAACAAGTGTCAGTGCAGTACTAAGAGCAGAGCATTTCAGAAGGGCAAAATCAAAGAGAAGCTGATGAATCTTATCAGTAAGTAAAAAACAGCTTTAAAAAAGCATTTGAGTGAGATGCACTACCAGGACCAAACTGCTCCATCTGAACTAGTTCATCCTTTCAGCTGCTGTGTACCAAGGTGAGCCCTCAGAAGCCCCAGCATCCTTGGGAGGCAGGGATGCTCTGGGCAGCTCAGGCCGTAGCTCAGCACATGCTGTACACCAGTGTAAATGGAGCAACCCCACGCCTCAATCTCCCTTTCTCTTCCTCTGACTAATGCAGAGCATTGTCTTACTCAGTGGATTGATCCAGCTGAAAAATAACCCCAGAGAAATGGCTGGTTACTTGTTAACTGGATGGGTCCTGGTGGGGCTGTACCAGCCTGGGAGAGGGCAGAGGATGAGAAAGGCCAGATTCTCCTTTCCAGCAGCAGCAGCAGCACTTGCTAATACTGACTGCAATGGCTGTTGAATTGCAGGCTCAGTGTTAGGAAGTACAGCTCTCAGGAGCTGTAAACATCTGCTTCTGGCTTTCCCACAAGTCCACCAGCATCAATGTGCTGACTAATCCATCAGAGCCCACAGACCAGGTCTTCCTTCACTTGTATTGCTTGGTGAGCGTGGTGAAACAGGCTTAAACCCACTTAAACAATTTGGACTGAGTTGCACACTGATGTGGAAATAACAGGATAATCCGTGATTATGTCTGTGTTACAGCACTCATGAGGGACATATGAAATTTGCACTCAGTTTTTCCATCAAAACGAGGAGGTTCAAAGGCAGCATGCTCTGTTCTGGCCTTCCTGGAAGACAAAGACTCTATTATTGTGTCAGTTCTACTTTGCATGACAGAATTTATTTGTTTGGCTGGAGAGTGAACAAATAAACACGATTCTTCGCCTGTGACGGAGATGAGGATGTCAGTCCTGTTGGCAGTGTCCCACGTGAATAACAGCCAGACACCATAATTCAAGTCTCCTTTTTAAAGGCAGTGCAATAGTCAACTGCTAATTAGAGATTCTTATTTGCTCTTGTGTGTTTTTTCTTTTCTCTTTTGTCCTCTCAAACAACATTACCAAGAGAGCAATTGAACTAATGAAACCCTCTATCACCTTCACTACCTTTCTTGGCTGGACAAGCAGTGGCACAGGCTGGGGGTGGTTCAGAACTGCACTTGTGATACTAAGGGATTGAATAGTACCTGCCTTTGCCTAGCAAGGACATCAGTTTAGTCCTCTGCCCTCGGCAGCCACGTTTCACACGCCACGCAAGGACTTCACATCTTTGACACATCGCCTTTTCTGTCAAAGTTGGCCAGGCGTAGTCATCAGGTGAAAATGTATTGTAAGACGAGGGAAGGGAACCTGCAGCACAGGCTCACAAATGCCACTGCTTTGGAGACCAAGGCCAAAACCAAGATATTAATAGCCACAAGATATTAATAGCAAGGGAATGGTATTTTGCAAGGATACTTAATTTATTGCTGCCATTTTTTGACTGAGAAATACATGATTATCCCAAATATAGAGCACCCCAGAGACTATACAGCAGCATTCTTCCACCCCTTGCCACAGCTGGTCATCCAGCAGAGCATCTCCGTGTGCTGCAGGACACCGACAGTAACATGCATCTCTTGGGAAAGCAAAGACACAAGGAGAGCTGGGTATCAGCATGCACTCGGCAAACTCCACATCAGGTAACACCACACGCCTACACACTGAAGTAGAAAGGCTGGCAAAAAGCACTTTGAAAGTTACATAAGACAACTCTTCTGGTAGAATTGCAGGAAGAGCTAGTTGTGAAATATGACAGTATTAACCATGAGAAATCCCACAGAAATTTAAAATCTGTGCTTTGAAGGAAGTGTATGACTGGACTATGGTACAATGGTCTGGTTGAATGCAAGGGCCCATTCCACTGCCACAATGAAGGTGCCTCCTGTTTTGGCATTTTCAAGTGCTTGCTTTCCCATCACGAGAGGCAGTCCCTGAGGCACAGCCGTGACATGAGGAGAATCTTACTGACCTAGAGCAGTCACAAGGGCTACACACATGGTTCAGGCGGATTGGGCTTACAGGGCTCAAGTGAGAGCAGCTGGGTAGAAACTAGGTAGCGGGAAGGGCAGAAGGTGGACTTGAACAGCACTTTTCAACATACAGTTAAAAAAAAATCAGGAACATAAATGGTCTTTAACCTAGACATGGTTCTGGTCATGAAAAAGTTGCATTTTTTGGCATCAGATTCTCCAGCTATTTTCAGTTACTTTTAGGTACAATGACCTGAACAGGTTCAGGTTTCACTGAACCAAATACATTTCCATTATCAGAGAGTGAGCAACACAGTACTGTCCTGCTTAAGCAGAGAGGGCAGGGCCACAGTTAAGAACTAGATTAAACAATAAACCACAGTAAAACATGAATGAAGTTTCTGTTCTTCTTAACATTAAAAAAAAAAAAAAAATAATATTTTAACTGCAAAGGAAATAAAGCAGGTGCTACAATAGTTTTACTTACCTAAGTAATCATGAATTGAGATACTTCTGTAAAGAAAGATTATTCATACACGGAACAACTTGCTGCTTGCAGGTAGTTTTTCCCCTGCACTCCTCTCCCCTGGGGGTTACAGCGGGAGTCCCCACTGGGGAGCCATCAGGACCCAGACAACACGTCCCTGACAGGTGGCCTTCACAATAAAACCTGCAAGAAACAAGATGATGTGATGGCCCAGCAGGAGCTGTAGAGAATCAGCAAAGCTCTTATTCTTTCTGCAAGAGTCACCAGCAGAACCTGAACTCCCCCCAGACCGACAGCACGCTTGCCGCTTCGCTTTTAGCAGCAACCCCAGCATCAGCTCATGCAGGGAGCTACGAGGCACAAATATCACTAGTTGCTGGAAACAGTTCTGGAAGTAAATTGCCAGTGGCAACTGACCATCTAGCTAAATGTCCTCCCAGCCCCAAGTTTGGGATATGCTGGCCCTGAATAAGATGCTCTTATTGTACTCAAAGTCGATGTCTTTGCTGCTTGGGCTGAAGATCCAGCCTCCTGACTGCAGTGTAAGAGAATATGGTTGTCAAGCTAAAGGGTGAGCTCCACTGTGCTGCTGAAAATCACAGAGACGCTCCATTTGCCATACTCCTTCGGAACACATTGTGTTCTAAGGAAAAGGCAGATGGCTTGCCCATGTTGGAGATGTCAGTTCTGTTCCCAACAGAACAGCTCTTGAATGAGCTATGGTATCATTCATCAGTTATTTACTTTTATCGTATGTTTTTTCCCTAAGACAGGAAAACTGGCCTAATAATCAGGGTTTAAAAAGACACAGAAATTGTGGTAACACTCACCACAAGTGCAAATGCTAGAATTCCCTGTTCCTTGGTTTATGGAGTGCCTCTCACTAAGCTACAGGACCTTTTAAGAGCACTTGACACAACAAATTATCTTGGAGGCCAGAATGCCAGTAAGAAGCTGCCTGATAAAAAAAAAAAAAAAAAAGAAAAAATTGAAAGTTCCATGTTTCAGGAAAGATGAGTCACTGCTCTCAAGAAGTTGTAATTAAAAGACCAAGGGGTAGCTCTTCTCCGGCCTTGGGTGATGGAGACTAGCATCTTCTCCAAAGCATGGTTGGTGGCTCCTGCCAGAGGCATTCTTCGGAGCTGTCTAAATGGAGAAAAAAAGCTGACTCAAGGTCAACTTAAGCTTGTCTAGACTGAAACCTGTGTTATCTCTGCAACCACAGCTGAGATCATTTGACCTGGTCACGCTGTCACCAGCACCACTTCAAACACTCCCTGGGTGGTAGCAGCAGCAGCAGCTCGTGGAAAGGTGCTGCTGGCAGGACAACCAGCTCCAACCGTCAGAAAGGTTAAAGCTTCCTCCCCCTCCCTCTGACACTTACTGCTCCCAAGGACTCACCATGAAGTATGTGCGAGTCAGACTGCTGCTCAGGGTCATGGTTTGGAGGAGACCAGCGACAGCGTTACGTCCAGCCTGAGCAAAAGAAATGGAGGACTGCTGTCCATGGAAAGGTCTTCCCATTATTGCGTTGACGAGGTTGAGGATGGGGTGGAATTCCAATTATTCTTTGTGTATAATGACATGGCCTTTCAAAGTTGTTGGAAGCCCTTGGTATTTTCAGAATTTTGCATGATTTTCCAATGAACTCTTTTTCTTGAACAATTTGGTCCAGCTTTGAAAAATTTGGTCCAACAGCTTTTATTCTTGAACGCTAAAAGAGCAAAATGCTCTCTCTGTATCTTTGCAATAGCTTACCTGCCATTAAAAGTGTAGAAGTTTCACAGAATTCAAGGGTTCCAGTGATATTCACCAACAGTCATGCAGGATCCGGCCTAAAGAGAGAGCTCCTGAAGAATGAGAGGTGGGAACAGGACCAGTCATACAACGCGCTGTCAGACCTGCGGTCTGTCTTTGGGTGCAGGGTGTGCTAAAAGTGAGCAGACTTTCCAGGTTAGAAGAGGAACAGAAACTCATGACGAATGACACAAAGTTGGCGTAGGTGTGCTTCAGGTTTTTTAGACTTTAATTCATTTATCCTCTTAAATCCTGAATTAACAGGCAATGCAAATCTTGTGATTATTACACAAACTCTAGTTTACACTAAGATGGCCAAACCTCAAGGACAGTCCCAAGAACAAAGATGTTAAAATCTAAAAGCAGAATCAGAAAATGTGAGGCTCACTGGAAAACCACAGGGAAGACCAAAATGGCATTCTCAATATATTTATTTTAAAGATTACTTCCCACTGTCCTTATAATTTTTAAAGATCTTTTTTTGGGATCTGCCAAGGTAGAGGATACGCCTTAGAGAACTTGACCTAGTTGCTCTTATCCTCGCATTCGGCAAGCGACTAGGACAAACTTTGCCATGAAAATGCTCCTGATATCAGCACATTTCAGATTTAATCCCAAATATCAGTTTATTTTCTAATTAGAGTTTAAAAGAAGAGCAGATTTTTAAATTTTTTTTGTGAAGCAACAAAATATATCACAATATATTGTTTCCCCTAGAGACAGCATATATACAATGCGTATGATAGGCATAATGCACACAATTAGGATGACTGTGTGACAGATTAGTGACCAGAGGTCATGAAAGAGCAGAGGAATAAGACAAAAGTTGTAAGTATTTGATCACTTTTAGGAGTTAATTTGATCATCATAACCCTTTTGTATTCATTTTTTTGGCAAAAATCAGACTGTGCAAATATCATTAGAACAACTGCCCCCAAAAAATGTAACAATAAATAACACAGACTCAAAACATACTCTAATATTGAATTTCCATTCTGAAATTTAGAGATTATTCTAGTGACAATTAAACAAGCAATTCTACCAAGTGAAGAGAAAGAAACCAACCACTTCTACACATGTAGTAAATTAATTAAAGAGAACACGCTTGAAGGAAGTGCTCAGGACAGCCTAGATGAAGCTGGGTTTTAGGGTTTTAAAAAAAGGTTTTAGTAGCGTTGTATTTTCTCTCTTGTAAATGGCTTTGCTTTCAAATTGCCACTCAGTCCTGTGCCACCACCAGTCCAGGCACACTTTGCCAGCACAAACCTAAGTGCTGCTTGTATGAACACTGCCTGTGGGTTTACCGGCAATAATCACATTAGACTAATTTCACTTCAGAGTGCAAACACACCACTTGTGGCCAGTTTAAGTGATTTTTACTCAACCCGTCTGAAGAGTGACTTTCGGGGTAACTATATTGCATTCTGGGTTGATATGTCATGGTGCAGTCTTCTACTAGAATTTAAAATACCTATTGAAACACACTGGCACTCTGAGATTAGCCAAGCTAACAAAACTACCTGATTTCTTTTGTTAATACACATTAACTTAACCGATTATTTGTAACTCAATACAATTCAAACTAAACCAAACCAAACCCCAACACCTTTCAAGGTCACACATACAGCATTTCTGAGCATTGCTATGTTACTAATTACACACATGGGCAGGCTGCTCCAGATAACCAGCAATGTGGCTATGGAGAATTTGAGAATGCCATCAAAATCACTGCTGGGATGCCATACAAATACTACTAAAAGGGGAGAAAGCAGTTACTTCTGTTCAATATATCTTTTAGTTAACTCTGTAGCCTTAAGTCTCTCTTCCTGCTTCTGTCTGCTCAGGATTTTAGAAGGGTACTCTCCATCCCAGGGCATGAAACTCAGTATTTCCTTCTTCCGTAACATTCTTATTATCATTACTCTGTAATATTTTTCCTATTCTCAAATTACTTGACAACAGAGGAAATATCACTGCCACAACTTTGCAGTGATAACTGTGATTTTGAAACACAGCAATTTGTTATATTCTGGAGTCATAAAACGACTTGGTAGCAGAAGCAACACGAGAACACCAGGCTCAGGTCAGCGCTCTGTCCCATGCTGCACTCAGAAGACATTTTTGTCAGTCTGGGCTGTCCTGAGCCCAGAAAAATTCTCCTTGGAACTGCTTTGCCATTAGCTTACAGAGAAGGGCCACGTGGCTGCAGCTGGACTGTGTCTGGGACCTTGGTGGACTCCTTCACAGCTGCCTGGCTGCCTCTCACCCCAGGCATCTCACCGATGGGGCTGGGAATAAAGCCTGCGTCTCCCAAGTAAACTCAGCTGGAACAGAGAGGTGCTCTGCTAAACAAAGATGCATCACAGTGTTTGTGTTTTTCAAATGGATAATAAATGATGTTGGAAGGTCACAAACATCAGAGGCATCTCTGAGCTTAACAGATGCAAAATTCAATACACCAATCTATTTCAAAGATAAAAATGTTAGTAACGGTTTCATACTCTAAGTAATGAATATAAATTTTCTCCCCAAAACCGATGACATTTCCTGAATCAAAATTGCTTGGACTTTGCCCTCTATCCAAGCATGGTCTTCTCTTGCTTCATTTAAGGTTCTGGAAGTGGAAGTTGCTGACCTTTCACCTGCCGCTGTCACTTATGTGAGTAACCTTGGATTTGTTAAAATTTTTTGTTCTATCACTAGAGACAGCAAAATATCATTTCCATCCCATTTTCAACAAATGTCTCACAGGATTTATTACGATGGACGAGCAAGATGTTCCTGGAATATGTAAAGTGTGAAAAATCCTAAAAGTTTCTTTACCTAGAACAGAGCAGAGCCAGTTTTAACTGTAAGAAATCCTCAACTACCTGATCAATTCTGTTTTGATAATAATTACATGGCAACATTATTGATGCAATATAAATGGTTATTTTTTTTCCAAACCAGCTTTCTCATGTTTACCTGAATCATACTACTACTGGGTAGGAGCTTTCTCCTCTTAGAAGTGCAATATTTGGCATACTGTACAGCAAAATACAGACAAAGTAAAATACATAATATACGGCATAAATATTTTGTATGTATTCATGTTGAGACAATGAGATAATTATTAAAAACTTAGATATGTGAATATAAAGTAACTTGCAAGATGTTCATGTTAAAGACCAAAAATTAACAACTGAAATCCCCTTTTATGGATTGTTAAAGTACAGAACTTCACTTAAAGAATCGCCTCTAAACTTTGCTTAAACTATAAAACATCGTCAACATGCGTACGTAATACAGCATTAAAGCTTTCATACTTACATTACTAAAAATATATATATCTGTAATGTTGGCGCCGTATCTTTGGGAAGTTCAGCAGCAATATATACATCAACCTTTGCACTAGCTTATTGCTAAGTCATAAAAGCTGTTATAGACTTACTTCCTTTAAAAGCATTCTTATTGAAAAAGAGCATTAAACTGTGTAGTAGATAAATACAAGAGAAAAAAAAGATAAATCACAAAACCACATGACTCAGAAGACTCAGTTCTTCTACTAACGTCGGTGAATCAATAAACTGACATAGCAATCCCTTTGCCTGCCCAGAGTCGAGCCTTTCTTTCACTTATGTGCTCCTCTCCTACAACTGACACCGAGTATTGACAGTGAGGCAGGAACCGTGTCTGAGTAGCAGCTCAGAGAATAAGTTTAAAACCACTTTCTAAATTACCAGAATAATGACACTAAGTCAGGCTTGTTGACGCATTTTATTGTGAGATGGGGAGTCTGGTAAAAAACTAGAAAATGACCATGATGTAACAAGGAACTTAAAAATGAAGTTTCAGATTTGTAACATACATACATGAATACAGGAACAAATTGGCACAAAAATGTTAAACATTGTTCCCAACACTGTTTATAAGATTATTCTAATTTGGCTTACTAAGGAAATGAGAGTTTTATGGTTAGACTAATCTCTTAATAAAACTGCAGAGCATCATGCTATTAGTCACACAGTGAATTTCAAAATTTAAGAGCTTTATATTAAAAACTGGGTAAAGGTAAAATGAATTGATTGCAATTGTAAAATTAATACATTCCCATTTTAATTCTTCTGTTCTACAGTCCAAGGCAAGTATAAATGTTAACATAACACTGTTAAATCAAATCTCAATGCAAGAGAACCGATTGCATCTCTACTTTAAATCTTATCAACTTTCCAAATTTTCATACTAAAATATATTATTGTATTAATACAAACTACAGTATTATACACTACACTGTGTAATAAATAAAGAAATATAAAAATAAGACACATAAATATAAAAGTTTTCTAAAACTAAAAAGGTACATATGTCAGTAAGAAGGGTATTAATACTGCCAGGTTTGAAGACATACAGTACAAAATGTTGCACAGATCTATAAACTAAAAGAAATAAAATAATACTGATAGGTAAAAATCAGCTAACATTGTTAATAAATGGGGTCCATAATAACTAACATTTGAAAATACTTATGAGCCAGATAACATGTCATGTATGTGTCTGAAATTAAAGTAAACCCATAAAGCAATAAAGCAGATTAGAAAATTTCCCTTGTAATTATTGTAGAGAAATTCTGCAAGTCAGGTATTAACCCAAAATACCACCAAATAATTAAATAATGAAATATACCAGTGTTCTTACTTCTCTGATGGCTGAGTGTTTTTTTCCCCATGATTAGATTAGAAGTTTGATACAAATCAACAAATGCTAGTTATTGTAGGCCACACATTGGATAAAGGCTCCTTAGAGCCTTTATAATACTGATAAATGGCACTTACAGCACACAGGTCTTGCATAAGGCCAAAGGAGATACAAAGCTTCATATCATATCCTTCATATTGTTACTACATACTCAAAACACAATTACAAACACTGATTTTGACGACTTTGCTGTCCTTACCAGTATTAACACTGTTAGTCCCTGCAATCAGAACTCAACGACAATCTTTTCAACTACGTTTTTAATCACATGTAAGAAACTTCAGTTCTTCTATCATCTGCTTTCTTAAGGCTAACAATACACTTTAAATGATAATATGCTCTACTACAACATCTAATGTATTAAACTGCTACCTTCCAGGTTGAATTTACAAAGGTAGCCAAGCACTGTTTGCAACTGCATTACAGGTTTCTGCAAAAGGGGATTTTGTAGTGCAGAAGTTCTCACATTTTAAAACATAAGAAAACACTGAAGTGGATTTAGGAAATGTTTTACCATTTAAAAAAAAAAAAAAAGAAAATCATATAAATCTCTCCCAATTGTACAGCTTAAAAGTTAATCAACTTAATGAAAATTAATACTGATAAAACAAACAATGCCAGATGCTTGTCTAATAAATCAGGTTTCCTACAACCTGTTAAATCTTTGCTTCCAGAGTCACTGTATTTTTCTAATCTGCTTCATGTTATAAACTTGTTCCTAACTTGGAAAACTGTGTGAAAAATTACTAAGTTTGAGGTTCAGGCACACCTGGATTTCTTTTTTTTTTCTTTTTTCTTTTTTTTATATATATATTTTTTTACACAGTAGTGAACAGAAATCACAGTATGCAGGCTACTGCGTTTCCATGAAAAGCATGTATAATATAGAACGAACTTCATTACCAATTTTTTTTTCCTTATAGAAAAAACTATCATTTAAGCTTCACTGTTTTTTTCTTCTGACACCTGCCCATTATTCTGTGTAACTTCTGGTTCTGCATTGCTTGCTTGATTTACAGCTTCATCATTCTTGTTACCTTCAGTTTTCCCTTCTTCTTCTTCTTCCTCCTCCTCTTCATCTTCTACTTCTTGTAGTTTCCTACATTCTTTTTCATCCTGAAGTCCTTCTATCTCTTTTTCTTCCTCCTCCTCTTCCTCTTTTTCACTGTCTTCCTCTTCTTCCCTGGTTAGACTCTCCCTCTCATCCGAGTCGATCTGCGATGGAGATGCCCTGGCACCGGCATGCTCGTTATTGAGGACCTCCTGGCCTGTCTCCTCCTGCTCCGTGCTGTCACGCTCTTCTGCCTCTCTTTTGCAATAGGAGTAGCGATGATTCATGTGTTGAGAGTAAGACCCCGAGTGGGAAAACCGCTTTCCACATTTGTCACATTGGTAGGGTTTTTCCCCAGAATGCAGTCGCATGTGTTCGATCAAATGGTGTTTGTGTTTAAACGCTTTTTTGCAGATGCCACACTCATGAGGTCTTTTACCTACAAAATAAAGCACAATCGGACATCTTGCAGCTGAAATTTTAAAAATCTGTAATGTTGCTTTCACCATAAAATGCTCTTGGTGAACATATTGCCAACAATTAGTAATTTTATTTAAGAAGACATTCTATTCCATGCATTCTCAGCCTGGGGTCTCACCTGAGCCCAAAGCACAAGGGTGCAAGGGTACATTGTCCCAAATACGAAGAGAATTTATAAGTTTTTAGGAAAACTGAATATAGAAGGACTAACAGATGTAACTGTTAGCACAAAAAGGTGTGAATATAAATAAGTGAGAAGACATTTTCTTGTAGTAACCATTATTTTAACTCAAAACCATTTTAATTTTCCTATATTGACGAAAATTTTAAATCAACTAAGCTTTTATGTTGTTTTTTGTGTACCAAGTCCTTCTTTCATGTTACATGTAAAGGGAAAATCTAGGTTGGCACAGGTAAATGCCTTATATATAAAACTTGCTGACTACACATATATTGACAAGAAAAATCTGCTCTTTCACTTTGTTCTCTTTCTGCTCTGTTTTCCACCTTTCTACTTGACTGCCTAGTAATATTATTTTGATTTCAACACTCAAAGCTGTTACACAAAACAACTTTGCTCAGTATTAGCCCAGACATAAAAGATAGAGACAATAGGACAGTAGTTTTTTGAGTGGTCTATGAAGATGATCAACAACTCCATGTGTGGGTGTCAGCCTCTTCTGACAAGTGACAGGACAAGAGGAAACAGCCTCAAGTTGCACCAGGAGAAGTTTAGATTGGATATTAGGAAAAATTTCTTTACTGAAAGGGTTGTCAGGCATTGGAAAGGGCTGCCCAGGAAGGTGGTTGTGTCACCATCCCTGGAAGGATTTAAGAGTGCTGTAGGATGTGCTGCTTAGGGACATGGTTTAGTGGTGGACCTGGCAGTGCTGGTTAAGGGTTGGACTCAATGTTCTTAAGGGTCTTTTCCAACCTAAATGATTCTGTGATGCTGCACACTGCACCTAATTTTAAAGTAGAATGGAAAGAACATTTGTGTTATGAAAAGGAGAAGTTAAAAGAGTCTCAGGACAGGAAAGGTATGAAAAATAGTCTTAACAGATACAACATGAGAAACTCGATGAAGTGGTAAAGACAAAAAAGATCTTTTAATCTTTTTAATTCAATATGTGAGATGGAATTCAAACATTAATATGCAGAAATAGAATATAGGCACCTCACCAATTAAAAAAAGGTGGTTTTTTTAAGACGTCTCAGAAGAAATAAAAGTGCAAGAGTTACTAAAAAAAAAAAAAA
>NW_010225130.1:149318-149791 GCF_000690775.1 Eurypyga helias
TGGAGTCAAAAGGAACAACTATGAGAAATTAAAAATAAAAATCAAAGCCAAAAGGGTGTTCTTTTGTGGTTAGATTCCATGTCTAATGAATGGCTGTTAACTTCAGATCGTTACAAATGTAGCTCAATTTGAAAATCCTTCATGCTAGATAGATACATTGCCTTTCATGTAAAGTACCATACACGATCCTTTTTTCTTAATTTATAATTTTAATTTTTTCTTAATTTATAACCAGGCAAGGGAAATCAGTAGTAATATATTCTTGATTACAGGCTGTGGCTCACAGATGACTGATTGTCCATGAGGCAGATGGAAGACCCTGTCCCCTCCCTTCCCCCCCATTTTCTATTCAGGGTTTGGGTTGTACAAATTTAAAGAAATATATAATTGGGGTTCTATCAAACAAATATACAAAACATAGGTTTCTAAAGAGAGCTGAACACGATGATACGAAGGACCATTTACACTTCCCT
>NW_010225130.1:149826-154575 GCF_000690775.1 Eurypyga helias
CAGTTACACACTGGCAATGACATAACGATCTGAAACTGCTTTTCCTACTACATACCTGTGTGTTCATACTTATGTCTCAGTAAGGAGCTGCTCTTCTGGAATATTTTGTCACATAAATCACACGCATACATCCCATTTTCTGTCTTTCTCATCTTTTTCTTTGGGGGCGTTGAATCAGAATCATTTTGATCTTCTACATTCGATACTCCTTCTGAGCTAGTGTCTTGCCTTTCATCCTTAAGAAAAATTATGAAAAAGGTTGAGTTCAATTAAAAAAAACCAAAACCAATGCACTGATGCAGCACACAGTTTATAAAATGTAAGCTGAAGCTGCATTGTTATTTTCATACAATTCTGTAATTGTACAATTTGGCCAAATTGTAATTTGGCCAAAACAAAATTGTTTAGAGCCAAAAAAAAATAATCTCTGGCTGCGTCACTCTGCTTTGCAGTCCCTGCCACCTTATAGACGCAGAATTCTCCTGGGGCATGACTTGAATCACATCCAAATTTGACTGGCGGCCAGGTCTAAGGTACACTGACAAATCATGTTTTAGGGCCCATAAAAAAAGGAAAAGAAGATAACAGACCTATAAAGTACCTCAGTAAGTTGGAAGAGCAAATTCAGTATCTAACTGCATTTTTCAGCTGGTATTTTTCACCCATGTTTTGCTACTTCGCAGATTTTGTGGAAAATTGTATGTTTTGAAGAAGTTTTCACAAAAAGCTATATAAGTTACAAATCAAATTTGCATATTTGACTACCCTATTCCTCATAAAACGACCACAAATACTACTTAACCCATAATCTGGGGGACTTTGAATGTTTCATTAATAAAAGTTTTAATATCATAACTGTTGTCTATTTTGAAGCATTTCAAGCGCTGATGCTCACCTGAAAGAAGCACAGTATTTTCTACTGATATCAGCAGTATCACAACACACAGAATTAATTTTATTATATTTTATCAAAACTGAATATAAAAATGTACATGTTAACTATCTCAAATATGGTCTGTCTCATAAACTTTAAGTAATCTTGTAACTCTTCCAGCTCCTCATTCTCTGGTAATACAGAAGCCTGCATAAAAGGCTAACCAGCCAATTTCTAAGATTTAATTAGAAATGCTTAGGCTTTACGTGAGCCACCTTTCTGTTCTGCTCTGTCCCTGCTTCGACACGCGCAGGTGTTTCTCAGGACTGACTCTGATTAGTTCACATCAGGATGCAGCCAGGGAGGAACAGGGCAGGACACAGGAATGGCAGATGAAGAAAATAAATACCTGCCTGTCTTTCAATTGAGAATACATCTGAATTTTGTTCACAGTGCCATTATGGTGTAGGATGAATTCAGCTACTCTGCAAGCCAAGAAAGCAGAGTAACATGAAAGGAGCAGCCAAAAGTTCCAAAGAGTTTATTCTGTGGGGAAAGAGGAGGTACGGAGCCAGCAAGAAACACAAGCAGCCTTACTTTGCTCTCAGATCAGGAGAATTAGACTGTCTTCAAAATATTGAGCACTGATGTCCTAGAAGGCACTTCTGAATACCTGAATATGGTGAAGAACTGACTTGTCCACGCACAGAACTACATAATTTCTGTCAGTCTGGACTCAAGCTGACTAATCTAACTAGCTTTGCAGAGTAAAGTAACCTCTTAACAGTAAGAGCTATTACCCATCAGCAGTCAAGCTGAATAAACCTGATAGCTTGTATTTGCATTTTTATTTAATTTGTCTTGACAGTTTTCTGTATGGATACAGAATGAATGCATCATACACAACATATAGGAACACATGGACCAAAGTACCTGATTTCCATTGGCTTGGGTCTGTTTTGGTGGTGTTTCCTGAACTGCAGGACTAACTGTAGCAGAGTATGTGTAAGCCACCTGTGGAATCAAAATGGTTTGCTTATTGGCAGCGAGAGCTCTCAAGCATGGGACACTGTTCTGGTCAGCAATGGCAACAATTGTAGGTAACTGGGCAGTGACTGTAGGTATAGCAATATTTATGGGATTGGCACTTGGTGGGATTACATTTACAATAGGATCAGAGTCTGTAATACTGTTGTCCTTTTGTGGTTCTTTTTTTGCACAAGTTAAGTTCAAAGGTTCTTCTTGGACAGAATACACACTGTTCTGGTAAACACTAGTTATGGTAGATCTTTCCAATAGTTCTCCATGTTGCTTTGGTAGCGAAAGGTCAAGAGGTTCATTTTGTGGCTCTTCTTGTACACCCTCTGCTGTGTACGTATAACCCTGTGAATTTCTTGATGAAGAAAGGTTTAGTGGCGATGGGGATGGTGTACTACTGCGTGAACCATTCAGAGTTGATTCCCCTGGTAAAGACTGAGTTTTTGTTGTACTGACAGGATTTTGTGAATTATTTGTGCTGTTCTGGGGTTCGTTTACATTTGGAGTTGCTGCTT
Organism: Eurypyga helias; assembly: GCF_000690775.1. Taxonomy (NCBI): domain Eukaryota; kingdom Metazoa; phylum Chordata; class Aves; order Eurypygiformes; family Eurypygidae; genus Eurypyga; species Eurypyga helias. The sequence continues at coordinate 152,254 of NW_010225130.1, forward strand.
GATCATCATTATCTGCGGGACTGCTTAATTTAACTTGTTCAGGAGAGGATGGTCCAGAAGACTGTACAGAAATCTGTCCAGCTTGCATTTTTTCAAACCACTTTTTTACCACATCCAGTGGTAGGTTTACTGAATCTGCTATTTTTGAAAGCTCTTCTGCGCTTGGTTGTGCATTTAATGCATAATATGCTTTTAGGAGCGATAAAAGGTTCTTTAAAGGTGGCTGACCTGGAGACAAGTTGTTCTCCCCAGTTTCTGATGGGACAGGGGAGTTGGGCTTCTCAGTTTCTGTTCCACTGGGCTGAGGAAGCTGAGGGGGATTTTTCGTTTCATAGTGCTTTAGTTCTTGAAGTGCATTAATATCTCCTGGACAGTCATCACAAAGAAGACAAGTGCTATCATTGGTCTCTCCTTCAAAGTTCTTATCTTTCTCAGACTTCACTGTAAGATCTTCTGGCAATTTTTCATTTTTGCAACTATTTGCAGGAACAGAGTTTTCTTTTTTAAGATTCTGTGGAACAACCTGAAGTTGACTTGGCTGCTCCAAGCTGTAGTTGATGATGATTTTGGTTGTCCCATCTTGGTCAACCAAAGGAAGACTGATAGCTGAAATGAGGGAATGGCCAGCTTGTTGTATCGATGCATTGCTGATTGTTTCTTGTTCTTTGGAAGCAAGATTAGCATGATTGTTTTCCAATACTTGCCTTATTACATTACCATCCACTGCCACTTTAAGTACATTTTGAATGTCACTTAAGTTGATGCTTATGGGAGACACGAGACCTACTGTTGGTAGAACAACAGCTTGCACCACACCCTGAGGAGAACTGGTTGCCTGCAATGGGCTACCACCACTAAAAACCCCATTCTGCAAAGGGGTCGAACAATTAATTCCTGAAGCAACCACTATGGGCTTGAATTCATAATCCACAGGTTCAGTTTTAATTTGGTTAACGGGAAGTTGCTCTTGCAAGGGTTTATTTTCTATCTTTTGTCGTATCTGTGGTCTTGCTGGGCTACCTGGTGATGCAGAAAGGGAAGGGGAGGAGCACTGAGACGTCTTGAGTCCTGACCGGGCTCGACCATTCACGGGCATCAAACCAATACACTTCTTACTGCTTATGTGTGAACTGTATGAACCAGAATGGGAAAAACGTTTCTTGCAGTTTGGGCACTCATATGGCTTCTCTCCTAAAGATTTAAAAAAAAAAAAAAAAGAAGAAAAAAGGCATATGCAACAGTTTACTAGGTTACAGCGTAACTTCATCAAGCAATATTCACTGGAAAAGAATACAACAAAATGACCACTCAGAGAGTCCTAGGGAAAAAAGTAAATCATAGAGTGAATTGAACAGTAAGAGTAATTATGTCATCTGTAGCTCTCATCTGAGGGTCCTTTAATAAGTTTGTGATCCACTGGTAGATACAGGATGGAGCCCACATGACCATGGGGAGGGTTGGATTAGATATCAGGAAGAAGTTCTTCCCGGAGAGGGTGGTGGAGCACTGGAACAGATTGCCCAGAGAAGCTGTGGATGCCCCATCCCTGGCTGTCTTCAAGGCCAGGCTGGATGAGGCTTTGAGCAACCTGGTCTAGTGGAAGGTGTCCCTGCCCATGGCAGGGGGATTGGAACTAGATGATCTTTGAGGTCCCTTCCAACCCAAACTATTCTATGGTTCTATGATATGTTTCAGTATTTCTCAATAACTGCACATATCACAGGAGCCTGTATGACACTGCCAGATTTCATTAAACTCTATTCAAGCGGTACCATTAATAACTTCAGAAGCTGCATAAACTACTTGAGAATGGAGAAAAAAAAAGACTAAAGAAAAATGCCATAAATGCAAATCATAATTGTATAAGAGCAATTCACATTTTAGTGTGGCAAATACAAATACAATTGTCTTAGGTTTGTGTGGCAAGGTTTTTGTAGCAGAGGGCTAGAGGGGTGGCTTCTGTGAGAAGCTGCTGGAAGCTTCCCCTGTGTCCAAGCTGATGCCAGCCAGTTCCAAGATGGATCCACTGCTGGCCAAGGCTGAGCCCATCAACAATGGTGGTAGCGCCTCTGGGATAACAGATTGGAGAAGGGAAAATAAAAACTATGCAACTGCAGCCACAGAAAGGAGTGGCTCTCCTCTCTTGGCAGGACCTGTGGCCCCATGTAGAGGGAAGCCCAGGCTGGAGCAGGTTTGCTGGCAGGACTTGTGACCCCGGGGGACCCAGGCTGGAGCAGGCTGCTCCTGAAGAACTGCACCCCGTGGCAAGGACCCACAGTGGAGCAGTTTGTGAAGAACTGCAGCCCATGGGCAGGAGTAACA
>NW_010225130.1:154753-178573 GCF_000690775.1 Eurypyga helias
GAGCAAAGCTGGGCCTGGGAAGAGGGAGGGGTGGGGGAAGGTGTTTTTAAGATTTCATTTTATTTCCTATTACCTTACTCTGATTTGATTGCTAATAAATTAAATTATTTTTCCCCAAGCTGAGTCTGTTTTGCTCATGATGGTAATTGGTGAGTGATCTCTCCCTGTCCGTATCTCAACCCACGAGCCTTTTGTTCTATTTTCTCCCCCCTGCCCAGCTGAGGAGGGGAATGACAGAGCAGCTTTGGTGGGTACCTGCCCTCCAGCCAGGGTCAGCCCACCACAATAATCTATCTCTATCTTCCTTCAGGACTCATCAGCAGAAAACCATGCAAAGTTTAAGTAAACGGAAGCCAGACATATGTAGATGTGTATTTGCTTCAGAGGTGAATGCCAGCTTAAATTGCCAGGAAGTGGCATAGAACTATGCAGTCATTACACCCCTAGTTAGAGGTGGCTTTTCAGGAGATCTGTGTTATATAGAGGAAAAAGGAAAGAGATGAAATAGCTGGCTTGCTTCGGATTGAAAAGGAGGTTGACTGAGGCTTTCCCAGTCACAGGCACAGTGTCACTACACTCGGAAATGAAATGAAGAGAACGTTTACTGAGGGAGAACTTTCAAGTGAGGTGCACTTTATTGCTATTATCATGGCTGAGCAACAGATAAGAAAGGAAAAGATGGCCTAAAAAGTTGTTTTCAGATTTTTCTGTCAATGGGTATATCTGGGTTTAGAGAAATTGAGAATTGCATTTGAGTGATCACATTTAATTGATTCTTTTATTGTATATTAAAACATATATTAATATATATTAAGTTTCTTATAAGTTGGAAATTGTCTTATAAATTGAAACTGCTGTGACAACCCCTAGACCTGTGTCCTGAGCCTATTTCAAAATGACTAGTCCTGAATGAGGACATTCGCAGCCACAGCATGAAGCACAGTTCTTACGTGCTTCAATTACAATTTTCCAGCAAGGCTCATAACATGCTGAATGATCTGCAAACACTGAGAAAAAACAGACAAGTGCAAAAGAACCAGAAGAATGTCCCCATTTCTTCTGCCACAGTTGAAGTTCTCCTGAACTGTCAGAGCCTAAGCTGTAACTGTAAATCCTCTTGAGTTATTCTACATGTTTCCTGCACACGGCTGATGGCTGAAGCCAGTGCTTACAGAGTCCCAGAGGAAAAAGAAAAACCAAACCCACTAGTATTTTAAACGTAGACTTACAAGACTGATATCACACCAAGGTTATAAAGAGCAGAAATGGCAACATTAGTACACAATTCAGTGCTTGCTTTATTTACCACTGTGGATTCGTAGGTGCTCCTTTAGGTGATGCTTATATTTAAAAGCTTTTCCACATTCAGTGCACTTGAATTTTCGATTACCACTGGACTGCGTCACATGTCTCTGTAAAAAAGAATTTGTAATTATCGCATAGGACAGCATGTTGGAAAAACATCTTCTATTTGCGCATTGTAACAAGAGAAAATGGAATACAAAACTGAAAAGAATCAATCGTAATTTCAGGAGACTGAAGGTGGTATGCGTTATGCATGAAAAAAACAAATTAGAGGTCAGGTTAAAACTCAGCCATGTGTATTGTATCTTCTGAATAAATCTGGTACAGTAAAAAGGAAAAAAACTGCAAACTCAAAATATATTTGCCCCTTCTCCTAACTTCAGCTAAAGCTTGCACTGACATGTTACGTGAGTAAGAAGTTCCAGGACACATGCTAATTCTACTTGTGAAAGCCAAAAAAACAACCCAGGAAAAAGCCCAAGCTCACCACCCACAGAATATGTCACGCAGGACAGAGAAACATTAAAGCATATAAAAGCCTGTTTAAAGTTTAATCAGTCGACTTGATTTTTCCATTTACATGCTTCCAGTGCTTAGTGTTGGTTTTGGAGTCCTCTACGTAATGATGCCACAGGATTGCTCAGGAGAAGATGGCTCAGTGACAACAAAGGCACTCGCAGTCACAATTAATTCTCAGAGCAAATGCAAAAAGGTAAATTAAATAACAATATGGAGGGATTTCCCAAGTTTGATGATTTCATATCATCAAACCTCCTCACTATTTGCACTGAAGCTCTGTGGTTGTTTTTGATATATTTTGCCTTGTGAGGCATTTATTGTTAAGCTCTAAATTGTTTTTAATTTATTGTTAGTTTGACAAAATCAAAAGCTAAGAAAGACATGTAAACACATGTAGCATATATGTGACATGGATATGCAAGACAATTTTATCAAAAACTGTAGAAATGTGTATTTTTAAAGACAAAAATTACATACATTTCACAAGTTGGAGCAGCTTAGTTATCAACATGAAATGGAGGAAATTATGTTCAAAAAAGTTGTTTATTTATAAAAACAGCAGCTCTTTTTAAATAGAGCTCACTTTACAACAAGATGTTCTACCACCATTTGGATGCAGCTGTGGATTTCTGGAAACCAGGGCAAGTATTTTCATAAACTCATTAGCAGAGCTATTCACGTACTCTGGGGAAACAGCCTGCCTACGGGCAGCTACCACGAATGGGCTGGCGAGCTTTAACCTCCTCCGGTGTGAAACCGTGGTGGGGAGCTCCTGCCCCTGATTCTGGTCCACCGCGGCCGGCAGCCCTGGGAGCAGACGCTCAGCGCGTGCGGAGGCTATTCCTGAGTGCAGACAGGGCAGCTGGGAGCTGAGATCGGTGCTGGAGAGATGGGGATGAGTAAAAAGCAGGGTGATGTTCCTGTCCTGATCTATGCCTCTAGATCTGAAGAACCCACAGCTGTGCCCTTTGCAGGATGAAAGTCTGAGCACTCTGCTATGAGATACGCTGTCCAAATTATCAACCCTCCCTGTTCTACACCCTGTCCTCCTTTATATGATACAGATGCTAACAGAAGACAAATTGAAATAAGATTATCTAAATTACTTCCAAGTACTCTAATTCAACAGTTCCCTTGGGATAAGCGTTTGGTTAAGCTGCAGTTTTCACCTCTCAGCAGATACTGCTCCCACCTCCTCCAAGTGGGCTCCTCCTCACATCCTCCCAGGCTCTGCAGCCAGGTCTCCGCTCTGCCTTATCCCGCTTAGCACTTGACCCTTATTCCCGCGTTTGTCAGCTGTCTTTTGCTAGTCCACATGGCTTTTCAGCTTTGCTTAACTAAGTCCCTTGAAGATGACGTTCTAGGTGATTGTGTCTGACTTGCTGCATTTCCCTTTAAAGATGCAGCTTCGCTGCGTCTAGAGGACCGTGTCAGGATTTACTTAAGCCTGCGGAGAATCAGTTACTACTGTTTGACTTGAGATTATACAAGTTAAAGGAGCTCAGCACATATACAGCTACTGCAGATGCTGGACTACATAAATATTCATACTAAATATTAGTGCATGTGTTCAATCTGTCAGAAATGTTTCTGCTCCAGTCTTCTAAGTTCAGTGTTCTGTCGCCAAGGCACGGAAGCCCACATTTCTCTTATCAAATTTTTAATGAGTTTTCCTGGTCATAGCTAAAAGCTGCCTTGAACTTCTGCTAGGCAGAGTTCCCACCTATTTCGCCTTACCGCCTTATATGTGCAATCCTTTATTCAGCTTTCTTGCTGTCCCTCCTACAATTTTTTTTTGGTTGCAAATCTGGGACATCCTCAGGGTTACTCTCCAGGATCTTCTTAAAAACTAACTAAGAAATCATGACTAGTCTTTAAAGCACAAATTTTTTTTTACTCTTTCACGTTCATTTTCTCAGATTCAAACAGTTTTCCCCCTTTCAGTACTGTTAAATCCACATTTTTTTGTGCCTCTGATGTGTGCTATGTTTTTTAATGCACTGTACATAGCTGATGTTTTCTGCTCGTTAAATAACCAACTGCAGCATTCAAAGAATACTCCTCTGCATTCCTGAAGGACTGAAGGAAGAAACATCAGCATTAAGGTCTGCAACTAGCCACTAATACATCCCTGCATCAAATATTTACTGTGCTTAGGACTACAGTCCACTCTTTTCATAACAGAGAACCAAAACTAATTAATGGGAATCCTCAAAAGTTGTTTGGAGAACAGGAATTACAGGTACATCAGTGTTAGTTCACAGCTGGTTTGACTGTGCTCAAGAACTGCCATTTCTCAGCAGTGTCCACGGCAATATGAAATTTTAACAGAGTAGCTACAGGTGATTTGTAGATTACCAAGAAGAAATAGAAGCAGCACTTATTCATATTTCAACATCTTCTTTGGTGCTTCACATGATCCACATGCAGTGCTGCCTCTGTTAAGCAGTGTAGGAGCAGCCAGGGGAGCCGTGAAGGATGCTGGGGATGGGGAGGAGGGAGGGATGAAGGAGAAGGTGCAGGGATGGCTCAGTTCTCTGCTCTCCACTGGAGAAGTAGCCAGAGCTTGGCACATTTCCCCCTTCCTCCGAGGGAGAGACAGTGTGCACATACCTCTGCCATCACTTCACTAGGCAGTGTATTTGCTCATTGCCTCCTTGTACAGAACAATGACAAAACTGTCACACTCTGGACATTAACCAGCTAACAAAGTTACTCAAATAACCTACTTTCAGGTAAGTCCTTTAAGATTAAGGCATTAGGGTTTGAAGATGCAGCTGTTTAAGATCCACAACCAGGTGGTCTATGATTTACTACAGAAACAAATTAATTTTCCATTACACAACTGATGTAACCACGTACATGCACAAGAAGCCAATTTTGAAGAGACAAACACTTTGTGACAATAACATAAACAAGTAAACATTTCAAATTTACCAAGTATCTAAACTATTGTAGTTTTGATTCTGGCTATGGCTCTAGAAGAAACGCCACACTTAAACAGGTGTAATATTGAGTTCCAGATACCTCATAGAAACAACATTTATTGAATGCAATTGTGCCTTCAAATTATAAGCCCATTAAAATATATCTGCAGGAATATAATTTAAGCTTCCCTTTGTAGCAGCTATTCTGAGATTGTTTACTCGCTTGGTGTTTCTCCTCTTTTCATTCAAAGTACATGCAAATATGGGAACGGCTTTTAGCCCATCCAACTACTTTATTCTTCTGCTTTTAGGCTTCTAGCTGGAAAAATTAAAAATAAATGTGGTATCTCACATTAAAAAAAAAAGTTATACAAAAAGCATTAATAGATTTTATAGTTAGAAATATAAGCTGCATATAAGACGACAGTAACTTCAAAGTGGAAGCCAAGCCAATAAGAGAGCAAGACAGAAATGAATTGTTCATGGGAAATATATTTGAATAAACAAGAACTGAAACACCAGAATGCACTGGCAAGGTTATTCCAAACACTGTGAGACAGTAAAATCCCTGCAGCAGGATGGCCAATACTTCTTGTAATAATATTTCCTATTCAGTTTACCTGTGAATGTAAACACTCAGGTATAAAAATGTATAATAATTTTTTAAGCCTGTTAAATTCTTGGACTGGGTGATACTTTGTGGAATGGAGGTTAACACACATGTAAAAAAGCAACTCCTTTATTCTGTGTTACAGCCTTTCAGTTTCATGAAAGATCTGTTGGTTTGGAGCTGCAATAAATATTGAAGTACCTTTCCATTTACATTCTTTTCACTATCCACTGTTTTGCATCTTTCTGTGATGTTTCTCCTGTTTCCTCTCTGGAGACTATCAATCTTTCTAGTCTGTCCTCAGAAAGGAACATCTCCAAGCCTCTCTTTCTAAGCCGATGGTATAAAACCTGTATCTTTTTCCTTCGGATAATTCCTGAATGTTTCAGTGACTTTCAGTTGGTCCCTGAGCCTCAGAGTGACTCTGATAAGCTATGGAAGCATGTAAATGGGCATGGATGATAGGAAATTGTGGGGATAAAAGAAGAAAAGGAGGGAGAAGGAACAGAACCTCAGAACCTTCCGTAGTGCTGAGATGGCTCACTCATGAAAGGCATTTCAGGGAACCATGTCCTTGGGTGAGCCCATGAACCAGACAGAGAAAACAAGCTCAGAATCAATTTAGCTCTTTTTTTTGCTTCATTTAGGACTGAAACGTATTTTATGCACAAATTATTTGTATATTATCTTATAAAAACTGTTTCTCACAGTTCAAGCAAATAAGTCAACACAATGGTTTGCTGCTTACAGGAAAAAATGGGTACAGTGAATTTTGAATGAGCCAAACAGGATTTATGAAAAGAAAACGTGTTTCACTAAAGGTTTGATATTAGATTTGAGTTAAAATTTTTATGTAATGTTAGCCAACAAACAGAAAAAAACTAATGACCTATAAATGCAATAAAGCACTTCTGAGAACTAAAATTTAAACTCAACCTTACTGCCTAGATGAATGAAAACACAGAAATTCAGTGTTTTGACAGTTAAGGAAGAAGTCTGACTTCGGCAGCAAGTTTAAGAGCATGCTCCAGGACTGGGACTTCAGCACGCAGCTAATCTGATGTGAACAGCTTACTGGTACATTGCTTGGTACATTTTTGCTCACATAACAAATCACAGTGTTGTGACAGAGGACGATAAATCCTTACTTCAAACACCACTTACTTGATCTCTTCCTGATTTGTGTGATGTCATGTGGCGGTCGAGCTGTGTTCTGTACGCAAACGTGTAACTGCACAAGGAGCAACTAAAGTTATCTTCATTTTTTTCATGGCGATATTTAATGTGTTCCTTCAGAGAGGTAAAACGCTTGTACCCTCGATCACAATACGGGCAAGTAAGCAGTTGGGAAAATGCATCCGGTGTTCCTACACACGAGAGACAACACACCATTATTACATAAATGTGAGTTCCAAACTTATTACCATCAACAAACATTTACGTATATTACTGTAAGAAAACATGCAGCTGCTAGAAGCTCTGTCCGGTTTTGAAAAAGACTAATGATATTTCCCCCCTCCACAGGTATTAATGTTGTTAACTGCAGTATGGTATGGTTGCCAGAGTGTACACTGGAGACAGCACAACACGATTATCCAAACCCACGCCTCTCAGAGCAAGTCTGTTGGACTTCCCAATAAAGCACTAGAGCTGTACACGTGTATTCCTGTTTAAAAAGTGGTCTGAAAATTGTTAAATGTGGTTTATGACCTAGTAATCATTGTAGGTCTGGTGAGCTCAATCACAGGCAATCCTGAAATACTGTTTACACATTAAGTTAATTACTGAAACACTTAATGGTGATTCTGTTTTAAGTTCCTAAGGAAAAAATAATATTTGCAAGCTTCAGAGAATAGTTTTGTCTTTCTCTTTGCCTAACACAGAATCAAAATGAAAGAGAACTGAAAAAAGAGTAGACACATGGTTTATAATTCTTATAAACAGATATGTATCTGTTAGCAGATTGAAGCTGAATATTAATTTATTAATTTCACAAGTTATTTCTGAGAAGTCACCATTTATAAAGTTTAACACTGTCTCTTCTTATCAACATATATTTATCCCCCACATATAGTTTCTTATTCTATACTTGAAAAATTAATTTTTTAAAGGACTGAAAAGGTCTTTCTTCATAGACTGATAAAAGTGTGTTTGAATAAATGTAGGATTTGCTGTATTTGAGCTAACTATCAATTTATAAGGTGTGGTATCCTCCAGTGACCATGCTACTCTCCTCTCTCCTCATGCTTCAAGGGAAATGGGAAGCAAATATTGCACTATCCACTGTGCTGAGTGAGAGCAGAAGAGGAGGTGGAAAGTCTTTACTGATTATCATGATTACGCTCTGAAGTATGAGGGGCATATGTGTATGCATTGTCATTGTATGCACTGTCACATATGCAAAGTGTTTCTGAATGATTTACCTTCATGACCTCTTCCACCAGTTATCACCATAGACTGATGACATGCTCTATAAGGTAGCAATTCATTCTGTTTGTGTGGCATTTACTGACTTCATTTTTACAGAACATGATGTTATTCTTATAACAGTCGGAATGAAGAGTCAGACCAGTTTTCATTATTACTAAAAACCAACACCTTCTCCGTTTTTTAGGTTCTTTTACACTTGTCATGCTAACAGGCAATGTAACATTTGTATTGCACTGGTTTTGGGGTTGTTCTACCCCTTTCTGCTTTTCCTGAATTAACCAGATTGTCCAAAAATGATCCCAGACCCACATGTGTAGAAACAGTATGCTTTCCTGCAATCCTCTTTTTTCTACCTACAGTTCAAGTCACCTGACATAAAGAATACTCCATTTCATCACAAACACAACTCAGTGGAAATGTCAGAAGCATGTGAACTTAAACTCTGTTTCCACTGGAGCAAATGGTGAATGAAAGGGCAATGGTTTCCCAACGCACTAAAGACACTAATTCTGTCACTGCTCTTGTCCAGTCCCCCGGTTTGGAAGCATGTTAGCAAACATGACTATTTCTGGCATCTTCTGTTCCAAACGATTACAACACTGCAAATTATTGTTCAGCATGGTGATTTTCAGAATACTTCCATGTGAACTTACTGGGCTAGCTCCAATTTCAATTATTAATACAAATGTGTATTTTTAATAATTACATGGAAATCATATTGCAAGCCTGTAAAACTAACGACAATATGTACCACTGCAACCACACATTAAAATTTTAAATTAATTAAATTGTAATTTCTAAGATGCTACTCGTGAGCATATATCTTACTTGAATTTTGCAAAATTTGTAAAGTAAACCATAAAATATTAGTAAATCCAGTTTTACTTCTGTATATAAATAGGCATGTACACAGTTTAAATTTCTCAAATATTTTCATTTACTTATTTTTTTGCTAAAAGTTCTATTAACATAAAATCTCCTGAAGAGATTGTTAGCATGACCCCTTTCACTGGTCTCCCTTAGGCTCCAGAACGTTGATATAGCTACCAGGACACTTCTTGTTCAATTATGTACTTTTTTTAAATAACAGGAACACAACAACTCCTAACTCTCTATGTAGGATGCTACTTTCTTTTGCAAATCTTAAAACACTCCAATACAGGTTACAAAAGCTGAAAGCTTCAGAAAGCAGTGCAGAACGCAACAACAATCTGAACAGGTTTTCCCTTCAAACATGTCATGATGAAGATACCTTCCATGTTTCATGATGAAGAAATGAACAGAGTATGACTTCTCACCTCATTCAGAAGAACCTTTCTCATTTCATTATGAAATAACATTTTCAAAGTCTATTGGAAAGTCCATATTTCTTAATAAGCTTCCATTAAGAAAAATAACGAGTCATTATTTTATTTAACATAAATGTTTTTATTATAAACAATGTTTCTTTTTTTCTCCACTGCTGTCTTTTCAGGGAGAAAACCTTAAGCTTGTCATAGACCAGTCACCTAATAAAAGAACTTCTATCTAATAGATTATTTTGGAGATTTTTGTTTAGAAATATATATAAAAAAAGTTCTTCAATTATAATTAATAAATGTTTTTTCTGTTCTTTCATATAATGTTACTGAGTGGATTTATGAGGGCTTGAATTTTTATTCCCAATTACTGGAGATTATCATTTAGATATCCATGCAACCAAACTTCTGTGCATGTCTCGCTTCACAAAGTCAAGTAGTAATGTTTATTGCATGATAATCCCATCCCCTTATAACTATTCAACTAAGATTCCCCCACCCCCCCAAAGCTACACATGTATTCATTGTTTTCTAAAATCCAACAGAACTTCTAGGTCAAGTAGTTAGTGCAATTTATTTCATAAGAACTGAACTGGTGGCATATTTACCATTTTCATCTTGACCACTAGCTTCTGGCGTGCCTTGTCTCTGGTCCTCCTCAGGTGCTTCAGGGTAAATGACAGCTGTATCTTCTTGTTGAAGGAATTCTTCGACATTAGGGTCATGGTTCTGTTCATTTTCTGCATCAGAATCACATTCATCTTCTTTTACTGAGTGAAAAACAAGATACAAGATATGAAATTAAGAGTTCAAAAAAAAAACCAAACCCAGAAATGAAGTTTATTAATTCACACTGACAAATCATGCACTATCCAAGGATTAAAAAACTCCTTAGAACTACTGGTATAGGTCAAGCCCTTTAAGATGCAGAAATATGCATTTCTGTTCTCTTTTTTTAAAAAGAGAATGAGTGGCATAATGACATTAAAATATTGACTAAAACCACAATTTGCCTCTTCAGCTCAGTGCTTTTTTATCACTTTACAGTTAGCGGTTCTCCATAACTTCCCTAAAAATCTTAAATACAACATTAATTATGATTTAGCCCTTGTAGTCTGAAGGTCAGCGTAAGCTAAACTGTAAAGTTCTGTTTGCAAAAGTAAATTTGTTGCCTTTAAGACATAATGTCTAGAATCTTCATTTAAGGCCTGTTAATTAGGGCAAGCCCAGAAGATATTCAAACTCTGAATAACAAGTTGGCTGGCTGAGTTGCAGCAAGAGTGCCTTGATCTCCCGTGTTGAAAAAGGCTATCAAAAATGCTTCAGATCTAGTTAAAATCCTTCAGCATTTTCCAGTTTAAGACTTATGAAAACAATCAATGAACAACTGTATTTCAAAGTTAACAAATAAAGTATTTTACTTAATGTTTGTATGATAAATATTTGCTACCAAGCATTTGCCTAAATACATTTTGGATAGTTTAATTTTACCCTGGTGGAACATCTGCGAGGGCTCTTCCTGCGGTACGCTAAATCATGACAGATCTCCTCCGCTATTAATAATGTGAGGTCTATTTTTAATAGGAAGGAGAAGTTTTACAATTTTAATAGGAAGAAGAAGTTTTACGATTCATCTCTCGGTGTGAAGTCACATACTCAGTTTACAATTTGACACAACTTCTTTATGACATGAGACAGTCCACCTCATCTATAGGCTGTAATGTTACACATACTGTAGATCTTCATACCTGTTTGGGGAGACCTGACTTTATAGCAAGTAAAAAGAATGTATGAATCTACAGTTTTAAACGTATCAATGTTTAGTTTGGGGTTCTTTTTTTTTTTTTTTTTAAATAAGGCTTAGCCTTGTCATATCTATTTTAGTGTTAAGGGCATGGAAAGAAATGTGCAAGGATCTTTTAAAAAGGTGGATGGGTTATATATTAATTTTTTTTTGTGAACCAGAGAAATAACAAAATAACAAATCATCTGTTTTGGTTTGATTGTGAAACTGAAGACAGAGATTTTATTTTGCCTTCTATATAATCAGTACTGAGGCTGATAATAAGATGCAGCATTAGCTTCGGTTTATTTTGGGATACTCACTACTAGTTTAAAACACCATCTACTGACCTGTAGCTGTGCTCTACCCAGCTACACATGAGATCAGTGCCATGCCTCGTTTTGCTCTTGTTCCTGAAGGCATTAGGAGCTGCGGGACTGCAGCAGCACTGCACTCAGCCCTTGCCTGAGGGGGATGGCTCTGTGTCACTGGTCACCTACGCCTCTGCACCGAGGACATCCGAAAGGAGCCCAGATGATTCTGCCCTAGCTAAAATATGTTTTACAATTTAACACCTCTAGCGTGGAAGAGCAAAGCAGTTTATGAATAGAAGTGGGAGAACTTAGAAGATTTCAGAAGGATACTCACCTAGCCAAAATTTAATAGCACTTTATGAATAAGGGACTCAGATTAACAAAGAAATACCTGTACATCCCACTTCATCTGTCTGAGCTTCAGGCCCCAGGATTTCCTTTGTTTCTTTTCCAGCTGAAATAGTACAGTTCACAAGAAGAAGAATGAGTATTCAAAAAAACCCCCAACCCACAAACAAAACAACAACAAAAGCCACACACACAACAGCTTAATGTATCTGAGTGATTTCTTGAGCAATTTTTTCTATTTCTGTATTGAAGAACTGCATTTAAACACAATGTTCTTTCAAAGATATGGATTCCGCATTATTTCAGTAGTGTGTAATCAGTTGAACCACAAAGATATTCCATGGTTAAAGAAACAAAACCTTAAAAAGAAGCAATACTAAGCACTACCCATTATTTGAAGAGAGGTAAAGACAGGGAGAGGGTGTTTCTCCAGCCAATACAGTCTCATCTACTTACATAACCCTACCTACAGATGCAGCTGAGACAAAATAATATTAAGAAACCAGAGTATCATAAACCAGGGATGTTTACATTATTTTCTCCAATTAGCAGTTTTTGGAAATGACCGAGGATTTGCTGGAAATGTCTGTAAAAGGCTACCTAATGGGTTCTCTTTCTTGTAAATCATCTAGAAACCACTTACAGGCTGCGATTCCTTAAACAAACAGGGATTTTAAACACATCCTTCCCACTTCAGATCAACTATGCACTAGAAAAATCTTTCACGTATGAATTCCAATATCCAGTACGAGTCTGTAGGTACCAGATGTCTGTAGGACTAACACCACGGAGCCTACCTGCCTGTAAAGCTTCACCAGCCTCTGCCAAGCTGCAGCATGGAAGTTTTAACTCACTCCAGGTTGTTGATTTAAATCAATAAATGGCTAAAGTTGTTCCTAATTTACATATTTTGGGTAGCCTCCACTGGGAAGTTCCTATAGGAAAGGCCACTGCCGCCTTTTTTGTCAGTGCCTGGCTGGCAGCAAGAGCACATAGGAAAGCTCCTTGGTCAAGTATGCTGCGTTGACCTATGTGAACACATTAGCAGTCAACAGCTATGAGCTGATGGAAATTAAAGCATTACTTCATAGTTCTATTATGGAAACTTTAGATGCTTCAGAGCTACACTGCAGAAAGGCTCTTACATGATACAGGAGGTTAGACTAGACAACTGCTGTGATCTGAAATGGCAATTACTGTGCTTCTATTCACCTTACTTTGGAAAAATCCTTTGGTGTAGCTAGTCAAAACCCCAGAACATTAGAGCTTTTTCACTACAGGAGAAGCCCATTTCTCTGTTATAAGGAAGACGATAAATTCTAGGACAACTTTAAGTTCTCAGATAAAAAAGGCTTCCTCAAAGGAAGACTGTTACTTCTGTCTGCCTTGATAAAATCCCACAGACTCAAAATACATGGAAGCTATATCTGCAGACAGTCACAAATAAGAAATATGCTTAACAGGAAACTACAACACTTAAATCTTACTTTAATTTTAATTGCCATCTAAAACCTCCTCTAAACCAGTCCATATTTTATTGGTCAATACTGGATTGTGAACTAGTATTTTTTGGCTCACGATAGCAGAGACCAGGTTCAGAACTTGTAAGATAGATGACTGCATGCAACACAAATTTAAATCCAAAATTTAATTTCTTAAAAACAATCACGATGCAAACCCACTATTTTTCTTTAAAAAGGGTTTGTAATTTTTCTCCATTACGAAATAGGCCCTATGGAAGTGGGGGAATATCAGTAAGTTAATATTAATAGATATTAATTACAGAGTTTCTAGCAAATTCTACTGGCTTTAGTACAAGAAAAAGCTATGCTTCCCATGGAAAAGTCAAGGAATTTATTGCATTGTACATTAACCTCAGTGAAGTTAAAACCCCTCTCAATTTTAGTAATCATAAGCTCTGTTTGATACTGTCTTTTCCCACTATCTAAAAGGGTATGAGACAGGTGGAGCCCCTTTCTACAGGGGGTGATCTTCCTTAATGCTGTGGGAATAATCAATAATTTGGAAAATATTAAGTTACAGTGTTAGCTATGACTGGTCAGCTTAGGAAGGCAACTTTGCAACTACACCCTCAGAAGCCCAATTACCATGCTGCAAATACAGCTGCACGGAAAGGGATGTGATGATGGGGGGGACAGATCTTAAAACACTGTTATACCAAGGAGAAATCACAGCTCTGAATTCCAGAAGAAATTTGAGCTACCTGCTAAATGACTGCTTAAATACAGGTCTCCACAAATAGCATCTAGGGCACAAACACCCATCTTGGCATTACATCTGGACATACCAGATAATTGTAAAACACGTTCTTGGACGTCTCTATCTCACCATTGCTTATGAGCAGCTGCTTAGAGATATGGTGGTTATTCCCAGGGTTAAATGCTAACGATTTTCAGATCACAGGCAACAGTGTGTCCTGGCAGTGAACACGCATGACAATCACTGTGTCATCGGCTGACTGTAAAGATCTCTGCACGGGTAAGATAACTGATCAAATTTAAACCACTAGCAAAATGGAAATTTTGGTTGTAGGCAGAAAGACAAACTTCACTGAAATTTCCACTGCAGTCTTATCTTCAGAGAAGGCAATAAATTCCAAAGCCTATCAAAAGAGTTTCTAATTTAAATTCCTTAGAGCTAATTTTCTGATACACAACCTGCATGGAGCAAGCACTATTTACAGCTTACAGTATTGCCTGGTGGATCAAAGAGATGCCACACTTTTTAAGCCCTTCTTCCAAATGAAATTAATACAAAACAGTGCAACAACCTTCCTCAGCAACCTACCACACTGAAAGAACACAAACCACCTTATAGCACATAAGCGCAACCTACCATTTCACGAGTTAAAGGAATTTTGAGTTCCAAGAGAAGCTTAAACATTAAACACGTTATTTCAAGGTCTGGACAATTGGGTTTACATTTTCAAGTTTTCAAAGACATCTTAATTTCACATCTGAGATCTCTAGATTTGGTAAATACTTATAGTACATAACAATGTTTTTAAAATGTATTAATATAGTAAGTCACTAATTTGAATCTTTGATTAAAATATATATGTAGTGTAGGTTTTACTTGAAACTAAAACCAAAAAAGTCATATTGCAGAATCATTGCTCACATGAATGCTGGCATACTGCCAACACCTTGCGCAGGATACAGGTGGTTCACTTTTTCAAACCCGTATGAGTGTTTCAGTTAAACTTCTTGAGATACACACCTTATATTTCAAACACCTGTTCTGAAGGTCTTTTAGAAATTCAGTTAGAATGACTGGAAGCGGAAGGACACTAATCTGATAAAGAAATGTTATGCGTTGTTTCTATTCTTGGGCATTTGGGAACAGAATAAATATGTAAAAAACTCATTCTGTCAGGTTCAACTAAACCCAGAAACTTTCAGTACTACTTTACTGATGAAAGACAACTTACTAAAACTGCTGTAGTGTATGTTTTCTAAAAATAATCAACAGTCCTGAAGATGGTATTAGTGCTGCATGGACACCTACCCCAGTACCTTTCCCTGTATGAGAGAGATCATGTATTCAATACTTGACTCTTCAGATTTCTAATGTGTGCCCAAGACTGATGATACAATTTGCAGCACACACCTTTCCTTTTAGGAAAGCTATAAAAAAGTAAATAGTACTTTACCAATGCAAATCAAAGCTCCATAAAACCTGAAGTAGCCTTCATTTTTCTTGTGGAGTCATCGCCAGAAATTCAAACAACTTATTTAAAAAAACCTTACTCTCATAAAAAAAACCTCCGGACTGCTACAAAAGAAGCTTCAGAATACATAATTTTTACAGCAGAAATTTATGGTAGTTTGAGCAACCCTGTATGGCAACTGACCTTTTGGCTGTCTACACATGATGAAAGCCCATCTTCGTAAGCAATGACTGAGGCAGAGAAAACGTTGCCTATGATGTTCTACATTCATAGTACAATTTGGTTTGAATGCTTCTTTTTGGCAAACAGATTTTAAAAGGCTAAAAATGGTATATTTGAAATGAGAAGTCAAAAAAGATGCCATTACATGTGGAGCTCTGAAAATCCTCAGAAGGCTGTCTGAAGCAAGGTGCTGTGTCATGACTACCCGTAGGTACCTCTGCAGGAAACGTTCAGTCCACAGGGTCTTGACCCAGCACCTCTGTGAGCCAGTGCTGCTCTTCACCCCGCACTTCAGGTTTCCTACACCTATGCTTGAAAAGTTCACGAAATAGTCTTCACACAGCCCATTTTTATGTAACTGCAATTCCTGATATATATAGCCTGCAGCAGAGCAAAGGTATTATAGGAGAACTAAGAAAATTACCTACCTAATAATTTAGCTCCAAAATACTCATTTCCCTGCACAGCATACCTTGGCAATGCAGCTATGTAAAACCAGGCTGAGTTGATGCTATTCTTTGAACTCTCAGCTGCTCGCTCTCAGCTGGATTGCAGTTAGGGACCATATGACTGCTTTCTGTTTATTTAGATGTGAGGTCATGCAATTTGTCTTAAACCACCAGTTTTAACAGGGTGGATCCTAAAGAACTGCGGCTGGAGTTCAGACACAAACAGGGATATGCCAGAAAATATTCTGCACCTTTCAGGGGATTAAGGCCACATTCTGCGATAAATTCCACTAATTTATGCATTTATCCTGATTTGGCTCAAATGTAAGCATGCTGTGTGATATTATAAAACTTGGTATCTGATTCCACAGTAAAAAAGGCCCATTTCCTGATTGCTTCAAATTTACCTCCTTCCAGTGTTTTCAAAATACAAATTCATTATGAGTAAGACAGCCGATTCTAAAACTGATAATGTAAAAATTGTATCTTCTGGCTAGCTATATTTTACAAGGAAAAAGGCAGAAACATCCCACAGGCAGAAATTTACATCTGAATATTATTTTATTACAAGTTTTTGGCTTACTGCTTACTCCCCAACCTGAGCAAACCCTGAACCTTACAAGGAGCTATGCAGAGACCTGCCATGCAAAAAGACTTTGAAAAACTAAAAGCAAGTAACTAGTCTCTGACCACCCTTGAGAATGCTGCACCCACAGATTTGAAGCTCTTGTTTAACAATGCAAGTGGAATGAATACACCTCTGAATCTGCCTCAAATATTAGACAAAGAACATAAAATATATTACAATAAATACATTAGGAAACCTAGTTTTTGAATGGGAGTATTACATATTATTTCAGTAACAAAGTGACCAAAAAAATTCTATCAGATCTTTTTAGAAACTTTCCTCTACATAGCATCGTCAGTGAAAATGAACATACCTTCATCGTCCCAGCAGCTGTTTGTACTTCCTTCTCTTTCACTGTTTTCTGGTAACACTGTATGGTCTGTTGGCAAGTCATCTTCTGGCACGCTCGCATCACAGTCTGCTGCATCAGTTACACTTTCTTCTTCCACTATATGCAATTTATCTTCATCGTCCGAATCTGAGTTTGCTTCTACCACGTTATTATAATTGGTGACTGTAGGTAGAAAAAAACCAAAATACTAATCAATGTACTCTTAATTTACTACATGGAAGTTCAAAGCTTTCAATAATGTGGCTAGATGCTATATCTGGGACATCTCTGTGGAGTCACTTTATTTCTTCTTTCCATGTGGGAATGGCAGTGCCTTGTGAGCAATATGGGTGTAATGGCAGTACTCAAGGAGACATCAGACAGCTCCTGGGCTTCCACCACTGCTGGAACCATGATACCTCTCACTTCTGCACACCCAGCATAAGGCTGCAGAAGAAAAGGCAGTGGACAACTCCAGAATTGCCTTCTGGGCCACACTGAAGCATCAGGCTTCCAGTTGGATGACTCCAAGTTGCATATCAGCACTACTGTATGTTTCCTTTAAGGATATGATCGGCCAGCTCAATAGTCGATAATGAAGACAGGTTGTATGTACATGGCAATCAGTGGGGTACAGCAGGAACAAAACCGCAGGGAAACAGCTGGGACTGAGGACTAAGCAACCCCTGGCTGAGCGCACTCCAGAGAGGGTGGTTCAGTTGCTTGTGTCTAACATTATGAACTGACAAGCTACTATCTCATTTCTTCCCAGTTCAGGAGAAAAATGTCTCATCTAAACCATGCAGAAGAATGACAGAAGAACCTTCTCAATTTAAAACAATCACTCCACATTTCCATCTCTTATATGCATAGTATTGTTTTAAAAATGTCATACACCCCACGACTCATGGTATTGACATCTTCTAAGACAACAAACAGACAAATTGCCTAACTACTACTATCAAGTCCATTGATAAATTGATATTCACTTTATATTCTGTCATGGATTTTGCAAAGTGAAATAGGTACTGTAAAGGATGCTGTAACGTTGCGTGAAAGAGAACATGTACGTGTACTCCTTCACCAAAGCAGAAGAGGTTTATGAATTTATTTGCCTGAACAATGGCAAATGCAACTTTTAAAAAAGTTTAAGAAAAGACACAAACCAGGAGGAAGTGGAAAAATTATTTCAGCTTATCTTAGCTGAGTTTTACTGTGATGCTTAGATGTAGAGGATTATTAATATAAAACACCAACGTATTTACCTTTGCCTAGGCATAAGTTTACATTTCAGTAACTTAGATAATGAATACTTGATTTTAAGTGGAATCCATCCAAATGTAGAGTGTTTTTTTAATGGAAAATGAAAAAAAATCAGAAAGTCTGTCCTGAAGAATTACGCTTACAGATAAAACCTGTCACCTTTGTCTTATCATTTTTTAGTATTAAATATAATCAACTCATTAATGCTCTATTATTTTTCGTGCATTCTCACTATACTGATTCATGTGCTGACTCATCAGAATTTTAAAACTCCTTGTCCTCTATAAGAAGTGAGGAACAAATGGTCTTTGGGATTTCACTCCTTTCCACTTAAGATCAGTTGTCAACAAGGCAACACAAAAAAATCAGTAAGTAATCTGTCTCTAACATTCCCGTTTTCATCTTACAGAGACCTTTGGGTAATCCAGGGGAAATAAACTGTCAAACCTGCACCTAAAAGGGCTTGGCAGATCTGGGACGGCCAGGCAACCCACGCACCAACCACAGCAAAGATTCGAGCACTTGAAATTACGGGAACATCCATGGATCTATAACAAGTCTAACTAAATTATTACATGCTGTTTTCCCTCTACAGGATCCTTGCCTCATCTAGTGCAGCGATGGCAAATATGCAGGGAACCCTCAGTTTTATGGAGCAAACTGAGTATGTGTAGGATCCTGCCTCATTTTTTCAGATTCCAAAGTGATTAAGCATTCTTTTTATTCGCATCAGCCAGCAGTGTTCCCAAAGATTCATTTATAGGATGTTAGCCAAAATGGGGTTCCTCATTAAATATCACATAGCATATATTATACAAGATACTATATATTATACACATGTACATGCAATATCATATAACTATATGATTATATGTATTATATATAATTTCCCTACATGGCATTCAACAGGAATGCTTCAAAACGTATAATTAACAGAGTAGGGAGATGGCATCTCCATTTCACAGAGAAAAAACTGGCTACTTAAAACTGGAGGATTCTTTTGGCAATCCTCGCATTGCCACGTCAGTGTAAAGCATTTCAGGCCTTACTTTTCAGAGGACTTCGCATTTTTGCGAATATATATTCAAAGCACACTTCCATTCATTCCAAGTGCAGCTGTGCTCTGAGCCCAGGTCTGTCGGCCTGCGTGCCACCGCAACTCGAAACATAGAGATCACCTCCAAAATAAGTTACCTTCCAGAATCACATAAAAACTCCTTGGAAAGAGGGAGAATAAAAATCCAGTCTTTCAGTGGAGCTTTCAAATGCCTTAGAGAGAGCCCTTTTGATTCCTGCAGCCCTCTACTTAAATTACTACGCTTTCCAGCAATTAAGGCAAGGGTTCTGGAGACAACAGCTTCCTTTAATAAGCACCCCTGATTCATCCTCTGGGCACCATTCCTCCAGTGAAAAAATTATGTGATCACATAATTAAAGATCTTATCATTATGCATACATGCAAGGGACAAATTAAAACAGTCGGAACAATCTTCTTTCTGACATTTTCCAACTTCTTTTGAATGCTCGTCTTTCAAAGTCAAGTGTTTGATTTCAAAGAATGTATTAATATTCCTTAATAGAAACGATGGTTAAAAAACAATCAAACCCCCTAATTTACAATATTTTTAGCTAATTAAAATTAAAATCCCATTACACGGTACCTTACTGATGCCTGTAAGGCTGCAAAGCTTAGCTTTAGCAATGCAGATCTGTTCCTGGTGCCCTACGATACTAAGCGGTGGTAGTAGCAGGCTGCTATCTTCAGTTGCTTCAGACACATTTTGGCAAGCCATTTCACAGCTCTTTGGGGACATTAAAGCAACCCTGGAACTATGGCAGCCAGCATCCAATTCCAGAGGTTACCCCCCTCCCTTCCCCAATTCAGTTTTAGAGCCATATTTAGACCTTCCCTATCTGCACACAATTTTGAGTGTTTCCTCTTCTCGTCCTTGATGTTTCCTGACAACAGCCACCAGTAAAAGAAGACAACAAGCTCGCTAGCCCCACTTGATGTCTGGCACCACAACAACTGCTGAAATTGGGAGGAATACCTTTAATTAAACATTTTGGATAGAAACTGAAATATTCACAGTAAAAAGGCAGTATGCAGAGACTACTGCTTACAACCTGTGTACAAAATTCAATTGCATATACATACGGGAATACTTCAGGGAGCTTCTAACTTGTCCAGATATTCCATGCAGAAAATAAAATACACAGGCAAAACCTTGGTCAGAAGAACAGTTACAGCCTTTCAATGAAGTCACTACAAATATATCAAACTCCCGTAGTATTTACCTTTACCTAATTTTATTTAAAAGTAGCAACTACCTAAACAAAATAATTCAGCCTGGATCACAGAAAACTGGCACAAACAACAATTGGTGTCTGCACGATGAGACAAAGCTCTGTGAAAAGCAAGGATGAGTAGGGAGGTTACATCACCCACAGCCACCACCACTCCAGGGACGGCTATCAGCAGCTGGGGAGAAGAACCAGACCACTGCAGGTAATCTTATCTTCAGCTGTAACAGCTAAGTCTGACTCAGATCATGAACCATGGCTGAAAGCCTCTGAAAACAGGGCGCCAGACAAGCACATATGATGTATAACAGACATACAACCTTATTCTGTCCACCTTATAATATGTGGCCTTAGCAGAAAAATGTACATTATTATATTAAACATTTTCATTATTAATTTCACCTTTACTTACAGATGAATAGAAGGCCCCATTTTCAACATCTGTATTACAAATGACACTGAAGACTAAATATTTATTCAATAAAAGTAATTTCTTATGTCATTACTATATATCTTCTGAAATAAAGATGGAATACTCATTAAAAAACACATGAAAAATACATCTTATGAACCATAATTACTTCTTTTACTGTTGATCACTTCTTCCTACAGTATATCCTGATCCTTAAAGAATAAATGAGTATTTGCAGTTGAAGCTTTCATTGCTGTACGAGTAAATGACTGTAAAATGAATTGCAGAAAATGAGCTTTGCTTTCTGGATTTTTACAGTCCTAAATGCAGGGAAGACATATGATGTTGCATAATTCTAATTAAAAAAGAAGAATGTTCACACAGAATAGTGATTAAAGTACTAAAACAGAAAAATATATTATTTTGCTGGATGAATACAGCTAGGAAACCACAATACATACCTGTAAGTCAAATTCAAATGTGGTATTTAAATGGAAAAGAATCTTTAGCTCTCCAATTTAAAACCAGTGAACCCAGGAAGTTTAAGGTGAAGACTAACACTGTGGTCATGAAAGACTATAGAACTCACTGCCCAAACAGGTGAGTAACCTGGGCAGCAACAGAAGGAAAGCTTCTAGAAAGCCTTGCAGCAGGTACCCACTCACCATTCCCTCATCCAGACCTGTCCTCAGAATCATTAGATAACATGGAAGTTACCAGCTAATTTACCTCACCATCCCCAACACAAATAATGGCCCAAGGAAGTTCACAGCACTCAAATTCTGATAGGACTTTACTCATCTGAGCAAGAGAAAAAAAAGTACGTGGTGGATGAAAAGCTGAACATGAGCCGGCAGTGTGCGCTGGCAGCCCAGAAAGCCAACCGTATCCTGGGCTGTATCCGGAGAGGTGTGGCCAGCAGGTCGAGGGAGGGGATTCTGCCCCTCTACTCTGCTCTGGTGAGACCCCACCTGGAGTGCTGCGTCCAGCTGTGGAGCCCTCAATATCAGAAGGATAATTGACCACTTGGAGCGAGTCCAGAGGAGGCCACGAAGATGATCAGAGGGCTGGAGCACCTCTCCTACGAAGAAAGGCTGCGAGAACTGGGCTTGTTCAGCCTGGAGAAGAGAAGACGCCGGGGAGACCTCATTGCAGCCTTCCAGTATCTGAAGGGGCCTACAAGGAAGCTGGGAGGGACTTTTTACAAGGGCTTGTAGTGACAGGACAAGGGGGAATGGGTTTAAATTGAAAGCGGGAAGATTTAGATTAGGTATCAGGAAGAAGTTCTTCCCAGAGAGGGTGGTGAGGCACTGGAACAGGTTGCCCAGAGAAGCTGTGGATGCCCCATCCCTGGAAGTGTTCAAGGCCAGGCTGGATGAGGCTTTGAGCAACCTGGTCTAGTGGAAGGTGTCCCTGCCCATGGCAGGGGGGTTGGAACTAGATGGTCTTTAAGGTCCCTTCCATCCCAAACCATTCGATGATTCTGTGTATCGGAATAATTTCAGATTAAGCAGCAATGGTGAAGATTGCACTAAAAAAGGACAGGCTTCAACAGAACTGATCTGTAATCTCTAATATGTATTACCAGGATCTGGAAGTGAATAGAAGGAAGGATGCTTTCAACCTGCTCTGTTACAATCTTTTCTTCAATCCTTGCCAGCGGTCACTGCCTTCTATGCAGAGCCTGGTGCAACATTCTTACTGCCTGTCTCTCTTGTACCTCTGCATACCTAATCCGCAATTCTACCTACTTCCAAAGAAAAAGCAAATTATTTGAATTTGTGAGGTAACACAAACTCCCTAGAATTTTTTAAGAAGTTGGACACAGGTATCCAAGGAATTTGAGTTGTGTAGGCTCAGTATCTTTTCCAACCTAAAAGGTTCTATGATTCTATAAGATCAGGATAGCCAGCTGCAGTATAGAGGGAGTGGAGGCAGCAGAACACATTTTGTCAGGCAGCTTGTTGAACTCAGTAAAAATACACTACAATGAGATCTCTTAATGGAAAACCCAGATCCTGCCAGAGATTAGTTTCTGAAATAATTAATTTTAAATTTAATTTAAAAACATACTTGTGATTTTCAGAAAAGTCTTTCTGCTTTTATTAACAGTATATGTGCTATAACCGTGGAGAACTGAACTATATTTTATATATAAAAGGTTGAGACTCTTTATTTAGACATATACACATGTCAGCATGCTCCCACAGGAGGTGGTGAACTGGATTCAGTCCTTGCTTTGCCTGAAGTGATCAAACTTACATCTCCCATGTGTGTTTACATAAATGTAGGAATAGTTGTAAAAGTGTAAGTCTAAATATTTACATGTACCAAGCACATTTCTGATAATTTTGTTTAACTAATAAAAATATCTTTCAAAATGTTTTTACACCTCTTAATGCCCAGTCAAATGCAGCTTGGCACACTTTTTGACTGAACATTCCAGGACAGAAAAAAATAAAATTCAAGAATCTTAATATGCACTAAGGTATATAAATCATCTCAATAGACACGTAATGGATTATTTGGCCTTCTGGTCAACTCAAAGAAATTTTGAGTTTAAACAAAATGCTTTGCAAGTGGACTGGATAGTAAAATGTGCTCAAAATTCTGTACCAAAAGTGAGGCCGAATGTTTGGCTTGGCTTACACAACACACACTAAAATCAATGGTGTAAATACAAATTTTCTGCTTGTCAATTTTAAAACACAGTTTTAAAATCAATCAGTATTTGACAATAAAAACAAACTGACCCTTAATACTGAATTTTTCTACTGATATGGCAAAGTCTGGAGCAAAGCCGGATGATCTAAGTCAGGACCAGCTCCCCAGCATCAGGGTAACGGCTACAGCTCTGGCACTAGACTCTGAGATGACATAAGTGATACTCGGAGCAAATCTAGCAAATATTCCGCCCTCAGTGATTACATTGCAGCATTGGAGCATTGCATTGCTCCTTGCAGGGCTGGAGCACCCCTCCTATGAT
>NW_010225131.1:0-1759 GCF_000690775.1 Eurypyga helias
TACAACAGCAACTCAA
Source organism: Eurypyga helias (assembly GCF_000690775.1). NCBI lineage: Eukaryota > Metazoa > Chordata > Aves > Eurypygiformes > Eurypygidae > Eurypyga > Eurypyga helias. Next base: position 17 of record NW_010225131.1, read on the forward strand.
AGAGGAAGCAGGCAAGTCACAAAAATGGCTGGCTGCAGTTCTCCCCATACAGAGCAGTTACTACTTCTCCTACCAATTCCAGGAACAGGCTTCAGCTTCTTTCTTTTTCTCTTCTTTCATGGTTTGTTTTTTCTTTTTCTTCCTCCTCTCCTCACCTTTCATTCTTCCCCCCTCCCCACTTCAGATTTAGTTTGTCCAGTATGCAGAAGTGCCATAGGCGGTTTTGGTAGCCTGAGACTTTTGCTGCATGGTGCTGGGTTGGTTGCGCTGGCCAGATCCACCCTAGAAATGGGAAAGGAAGGAGACATGGGCATCAGAGTGCTCCCAGGAATATGAGCCTGTCTGTACAGGCAGAAGAGCTGACACCCACCAACACAGTGATGCTCACCCCTAACAGATCCATTTCAGCTCTGCAACATCTCCACATCTTGCAATCCAGGATGAACAGCCACAGAGACACCAAGCAGGAGCATGTGGACACACCATCCCACCACCCCCCATCCAAGGAAGAAGAGGAGCAGGACTAGGGACAGCAAAGAAGCTGTCTCAAGGTGAATGGAGGCAGCGCACCAGCCAAGGCTGTCACACAGTCAGAGCAACAAATAATTTCCTGTTTCTGGACTCTAAGGTAGAACACTTTTTTTCAGGGAACATTTACAGTGAGGAAAGCAAACACATGGGCTGGTGAAATCAAATCAGAGCTAACGCAACCTGTCCCAGCCAGGGGACAACAGCTCCTGCCTCAGCTTCACACCTCACAGCCTATCACTCAAAACCCCACATCAGGATGGCCTCTTCACAAAATCACAGGCTGGCTGAGGCTTGCAGGGACCTTTCAAGGTATGTTGTCCAAACCCTCTGCTTTATCATGGTCACCTAGAGCCAGTTGCCCAGGTCCATGTTCAAACAGCTCCAAGGATGTAGACTCCACAACCTCACTGGGCAACCTGTGCCAGCGCTTGGGTCACCATTCCAGTAAAAAAAAAAAGTGTTTCCTAATGTTCAGACAGAACCTCTTGTGTTTCAGTTTGTGCCCATTGCTTCTGTCACTGGGCACCACTGAGAAGAGCCTAGCTCTGTCCTCTTTGCACTCTCCCTTCAGGTATTTATATACTTTGACAAGATTTCCCCTGAGCCTTCTCCAGTCTGAACAGTTCCACCTCTCTCTGCCTGTCCTCCTAGGTGAGATGCTACAGTCCCTTCATCATCCTTGTGGTCCTTTGTTGGACTCTTCAATACACCCATGACCCTCTTGTACTGGGGAGCCCAGAACTGGACACAGGACTCCTGCAGATGAGGTGTGGCCTCACCAGCACTGAGTAGAGGGGAAGGATCACCTCCCTCATCCTGTTTGTAATACTTTGCCTAATGCAGCCCAGGATACCATTCGCGGCCTTTGTGGCAAGGGCATGTTGCTGTCTCATGTGTCCACCAGGTGGACACCAGGACCCCCACCCAGGTCCTTTTAAAGAAAGAGAAGGTAGGCACATTCCCTCCTGCCCTCCCTCCCCTTCCCAGTTGTCCCTGAAGAACAGATATGGGGCTCTGGAACTCGAGGGCCAGGCAATTGCAGATGCAGAGGAAGGCCCACCCAGGGGGTTGCCCAGGATGACTCTGTCAGCCCCACATGGTTAAGAAAAGAAAGAGGGTCATCGTGGTAGGTGATTCCCTTCTGAGGGGAACAGAGGGCCTGATATGCCGCCCTGACCCATCGTACAGGGAAGTCTGCTGCCTCCCTGGGGC
>NW_010225131.1:2253-7608 GCF_000690775.1 Eurypyga helias
TAAGTGCCTCTATGTGAACGCACGGAGCATGGGGAATAAACGAGAGGAGCTAGAGGTGTGCGCATGCATGAGGGGCCATGACCTCACTGGCATTGTGGAGATGTGGTGGGACAGCTTCTATGACTGGTGTGTCAGAATGGAAGGATACAGGCTCTTTAGGAAGGACAGGCAGGGGAGACATGGACAGGGTGTTGCTCCAACAACCCAAACCATTCTATGATTTTATGAAAAACACCCCAAGACCCTGCTGGGATGTGGGTGGGAGCAATCTGCCCTCAGGCATACTGTAGATATGGAAGGGGTCAACTCACCTGCCCATCTTGCTGAAGATGGTGATGCAACATCTGGGAATGAGGCTGCTGATGAGCGGGTAGGATATGGAGAAATGGGGCTGGAGCATAACTCGGGGCAGCACTAGGGTTCAGGGGCCCAGTTGATCCAAAAGCAGAGGGCAGGCTGAAAGGAGGAAGTGTGCCAGTATGGAATCCCTGCTTGTCAAATGTCTGCAAAGGAGGCAAGGGGGACAGCATTAAAGACTGGTATGAGCACCCCACAGTGACCAGACAAGAACAAGAGTGACCCAAACACACATCACCTTTCACCAACTCCATGAGCATGCCAAGTCACACTTGCAAGCACTTCAGCACAAGTTGTCACCTATACTTCTGCACCAATGCCTCCAACATTTTATTGTTTTATTTCCACAGCTACTTGTGCTCCTTTTTTCCCCTGATCTCTTTTTACTCAGTGGGACATAGGATGGCAGCAGCCTTCACACATTGGAGGTGCTCAAGGCTGGAATCACTCAACCTACCCAGGGAGACCCAACAAAAACACAAGAACAACTTGCAATAAGGTTTTCTTCCTCCTGGCCAAAGCTCAGCACAGCCTCTCAACTCATCTGATTTGGGGGCTACATGCGCAGTGTAGAGCACTGCACCTACACCAGAAGCTGCCATCAGGAGTTGACATGGCAGAAATGGTGGGACAGAGGACAAGACTCCTCTCCAACAGTAAACAGAGCCAGCATAGGAAATACCACAGCCTGCTGACCCTGATACCAACTGGCATGGGAATAGCTCTAGTCACTAGCACTCCACAGGGGCAGCCGTCAGCCAGGCCACAGGGTAGGAGGGTCCAGCAGTGCTCACCTGAGTCTTGTTATAGACTGAGCCACTGATATCAGGCACACCTGTGTTACTTGAGGTCACAGAAACACCTGGAAACAAAAAAAAAAGCCACCAACAATAAGAAAGTCAACCACCACCCAGCATGAGTTCCATGCTTTGCTCCCAGCACCTCTGGTGGCTTCAGTGGAGACACCTTTGTCCACAGCCACTGTGCCACACACCCTGCTGCTGCCAGCCAGCCCAGCTGGGTTCTCCATGCTGTCAGACCCACAGCACCCCACACAGGAACAGAAGGGCTCAGTTCCTCCCTCCCACTGCAAATCCAGAAACCAGCCCGCTGGGATAAGTCACCCACATCCACAACCCAGCAGTTACAACTTAGATTCAAATGTACTTCACCTGGCAGCAGCTGGCTGCACCAAACACTCATTTGAGCTCACAAAAAGCCAGCTTTCCCCTAGGATTAGGGATGCATTTGGCTTTACTACAGCATTCAAGAGCTTTCCAGTAGTGCACTGAGTGATGAGATTCAGCATCTGCTACACATTTGAGCCCTTGTCCTTTTACATCCTGCAGAAGGGCAAGATCTGCAATGCTCCTGTGCTCCAAGAGAATTAATGTAACTGATTCAAGCTGGCTTCCACCTGGACCAGATGGTACCACAACATGCTCAAAAACACTCAATCAGCAAGGTGACTCTCAAACTAGCTACTTAATTCAGTCTTATAAAGACTAGCTCTAATAATTTCATTTGGATCAGAACAGAACCAGCATTTCTTTTGGCCAGTGAATCAGGACTGGACTTAGAGGGAGTGCACTGCTCTAAGGTTGTACCCTTCCTAGGACATTGCTTTATTTTGAATTGTTCCTCCACAGAGGAGAGTGTGATCAAGCTCTTGTCTGAAGACAGTCCAGTTGGAGTTTCAAATGCACAGCAAATGCTTGGTATTTGCTTAAGCCCAAGGACAGCCTAACTAGTGCTAAGCAATTCAGTTCGGTATACATTTCTCAGGTCTAACCAGCATGTACAGAATAAAGCTTTCATAGCTGTATAAATTCTTTACAGCCTTTACAGTCACAAAGGAAACATTTCCAGGCATGAAACAATACGATGAGTTACAGGGTGTACAGACAACAGCTGAAACAACAGCCCAGAGATGTGTGAACTTCCCTGCTTCCTCCTAACAAAAAGCTATCTCAGGTGCCTACCAAGAAACAAAATCTAGTCTTCATTTGTCAGAGGACCATTTCAGCAGCAGCATCCAACTTCTTAGGCTTCAAAAATACAGCACTGCAACAGGACCACTATATTCTTCAAATAAAACTTTGGCAGAGGAAATGGCTCACCATTTCTCCCATGTATAATTGTGGGCAATTCTGTGCATCAGCCATGCAAATCCTTCTGCAAAGTTCAGCCACGAGGTTTAGAAGGAACACTTGGGCAATTAAAAAAGCATTTTGTATACAGGAGATGGAGAAACAGCTTGGATCATGACCCTGTTTAGAGCTGGCTGGTGTGTTGACTGCACAGCATTGGGAGTTTGCCTTACTCAATCCTACTCAAGAGCAACCTCAAGTCTCACGTTACCTTTTCCAGGTCCAGTGCCAGCAGATTTGTTTTGTGCTTGAGATGACCCACTGTAGCCTCCTTTGCTGTAATCTCCAGCTGCCGTTCCCTGTGTTAAGTCATCGTAGCCTGTCAGTGTGACCAAGACAAGGTGTTAGTATGCAAGAAGCTCTGCAGATGCTCACATGAAAAGCACAGTGGTAAGTATACCTGCTCCATAGCTGTGCTGCCCATAGCTGCTTGCTTGCTGGAAAGGAGTCGATGCAGTGTTCACATTGACTCCATGCTGTTTGGCAGATGCTGAAGGTACCTGAACAAAGGAAGGGAACAAAAGGCACGATTAACTGGGGAATGGCATGCAAAACAAGCTCCTTCTGCCATCTACCGGGGAAGGTACCTCCACCTCATTGGAAATTTAATCTGGAGTTGGGAGCACTGGGATAGCATGGCACTCACACTTCCAGCAGTGACTTGCTGTAGTGGCTTTGTGCAAGCCCCAAGTTTTCTGCTAGAGCTGCCCCTTTGATTGCAGTGCAACCCTATCTCAGAACAGGCTGTGTATTTCTTTCATACACTGACAGTAAACAGCAAATTTTCAGGAGCAACAGTGCTGTCCCTCCAGAATCAAATGAAACACCACCTCCTACCTGAGGCTGTTTTATGAAACAGTCATACAGGGTCCTAAAATACTCATCTACCCTTCTGTCTGGAGCATTACCTCTTCCCAAATAGCATTTGCCATCCTGAGACTAACAACCCTTCTCTCTGACTTAATGGTGTCTCCTCCATCCTTGAAAGGATTTTTTTGGCACTCTCGTCAAACTGACTCAGCTTTGGGTCTCCCTTTGACTCTCTAGAGGTTGCTACTGGCTTTCAGGAACACTGCGTCCATGAGCTATAGCTGTCTGCCATTTACAGTAACCTGCACAGGAGTGAGTTCTGGCCTTTTAAATTTCCTGTTTTCTTGGTGATGAGACTGCAGCTATTTTCTCATGCTTGCACATTTTTTGAGCTTCCTTGAAGGCTGGGGAAGAGTACTCCACTGTCATGAGACCTGGGAATACCATATCCAGCTCTGGGGCCCCCAGCACAAGACAGACATGGACTGGTTAGAATGAGTCCAGAGGAGGCCACAAAGATGCTCAGAGGGCTGGAGCACCTCTCCTATGATGAAAGGCTGAGAGAATTGGGCTTGTTCAGCCTGGAAGAAGAGAAGGCTCTGGGAAGACTTTACTGCAGCCTTTCAGTACTTAAAGGGGACTTATAAAAAAAAGACACACACATTTTTTACCAGGGTCTGTAATGACAGGACAACAGCTTTAAACTGAAAAAAGGTAGATTTTGATTAGATATAAGGGAGGAATTTTTTACAATGAGGGTGGTGAGGCACTGGAACAGGTTGCCCGGAGAAGCTGTGGATGCCCCATCCCTGGAAGTGTCCAAGGCCAGGCTGGATGAGGCTTGGAGCAACCTGGTCTAGTGGAAGGTGTCCCTGCCCATGGCAGGGGAGTGAGACTAGATGATGGTAGAATCACAGAATGGTTTAGAGGTTGGAAAGGACCTTAGAAACCATTTAGTTCCAGCCACCGAGGTGAAAGTGGCAGATCTTTACCCTTCACCTCAGTGGATTCACTGAAATGGCAGGCACACAGGTTTTAAACTGCCACATTCACTCTTGTCCCCGTCCACACTGAATCAGAGCTGCCTTTCATCAGCAGCTCTCTCTTCCTGCTGGCGGGGGGGTGGGTGGGTGTCAGGGGCTCCCTCTCCCCTGCACTTTTTCTTGTTACTTTGTGGATTTTGTCACGGTTTTGCTGCTGCAGGAAGGGTCCCCCTGACTCAATCCTCCACTTCAGAGCCCTTCACCTCAGTGGCTTTTTAAAAGGTCCCTTCCAACCTAAACCATTCTTTGATTCCAAGATGTAGAAGGTTTGAGCTGCAGGGAGCGACACCAGACAAGCACAAAGGGAGGGTTACAGTTTAGGCTGTCACACTTACAAACATGGTTGGCCCATACTGGAATGCACTGGGTATGCCAGGCACACCAGCATAATAAGGTAAACCAGTGTAGCTGTACCCTGGGGGCAGGGTCGGGTTGAGGAAGGGCTGCTGAGTTGTATGGTGAGCCTGCGTCTGGTTCTGCTGCGGCTGGGGGAGGGTGGGGGGAGGGGGAGGCAGAATCGCCACGGCCAAATTTTGTTGCATCACCTGCAAAAGAAAGAACCAATCAGAAAAGCTATTAAAGCCACACCAAAAGTAATGAATTTAAAGAATTCAAAGGATTCAAATCCTCTGAATACACATAGACAACTACAGAAGAGAACACATCCTACTCTCGAAAGGCTGCAGTTGTTCATGACAACTCCTCTTCCAATCTCTCTTCCTGATGGCAACAGGACATTGCCTGTTCATGGCACAGAACTCTGTGCCATGGCTAATCCATTGATACCTATCTGAGTCTGAGCAAATTCATTACTATCAGATTATTACAATAAAACATGCTAAAAGCAGAAGTATGGTAAATAGCCAAAAACCATATGGTTGTTGGGTTAAAGAGTGACTCTCCTGGAGGTTAAACTGATTAGCTAAGCTTCATGAGCTGAGAGCAAGTTAAGATTTACAGGCAGTGATGGGCATATGTGCTGGGTTCAGCCAGGA
>NW_010225132.1:0-1187 GCF_000690775.1 Eurypyga helias
CCACGCGCTCCGCGGGCAGGCGGCAGCGTGCTGCAAGGCCCGAGGCAACGCCGCTCAGGGGTTTAAGTCTCAGCTCCCGCTTCTACCAGAACATGCTTTGGCACATTGCTCAAATTAATGCCCATTCACTGTCTCATTCACTTACAGGAATAATCCTCCCAAGAACCTTAAAAAGCATTTGAGAACAGACACTCGAACCTGCGTTCACGTTAGTGTTTGGTTCAGAGGGAATCGGTTATCCCCAGCACGCACCGGGGACTCTGCCGCTCACCCTGCGTCAGTCCGGCTCCGAGAGCAGACGTGTTTGCGAGCACCAGGTGCCTTTTGAAGCAAACTGAAATAGGAGCTCTGCTGTTCTGTACACCAGACACCCACCACGGTCCAAGCCTACGACTGGGCCCTCACAATTACACACCCCTTGGGGACAGAGAGCCCGTGGGAGCAAAGAGGCTTCTGTGAACGCAGCTGGCCCCCCGCTTATGGCAGGGCCGTGGGGCCGCAGGAGCTCGTCCTGCGATCTGCTACCGGGCTCCGACTGCACTACGCTACAAGCTGATGAAGACAGCCATGGCATTCAAGTGCAAACATATTGAGACTCACATCTCCAGGAATTACAAGAAAGGTTTTGGTGTATAAGCCGATGGAAACTGTTTCAAGAATCACTGACAACTAAAGAAGGGAAGTTTTCCAAATTTGAGAAAGGGCAACCAGTTAGGGTTTCTCCAGAGCAGCCCAGATTTACAGCCAGACAAACCCAGAGCAGAGCAAGAACATGTGAAACTCTTACCAATAAACACAGTATCCGAATCATGTAATACTGGAAAAGATCAAATATATGGAAGAAAAAAATTGGAAAGCCAAGTTTCTGTACTCGAAGCACATGGCCAAAAGGAGAGACACTCTGGAACTGGCCCCAGCACTGTAAAGCACAGTGAAATGCAAGGTATAATCCAGAGACGTGGACAAAATAATTGTAAAGACAAAAGCCTTTCCTGAATTTTTTTGGGGATGAAGCAGAACAGAAAAACACCCAAAATTTAATACTAAATCTGATTAATGTGCACAATTTTTTAAAAGTCTCATTAGCCATGCATTTGTGATGGATCAGTGTAAGGGAAAATCTAAATAACTGGGATCCTGTAAAATCAATCTCAGCTTTCAAATACAGTTCTAACCCTCACAGCATC
>NW_010225132.1:1203-10616 GCF_000690775.1 Eurypyga helias
GCATGCAGACTGGCAGGAAAACCCCCGTCATAACACTCCAATTAATGGTTCATTTCCGCACTCACAGGAGTGCAGTTACTTCTGAGAACCTCTAGATTCCAAAACAGTGGTTGTCTTTCCTTAAACAGAGAAAAATAAACTCTTGGGTAGTGCGAGTAACAGCCTTTAGTTACAGGTCAGCTGTAGAGGAATACTCACTACTTACTACCGCTTCAGAATGAGCGGTCAGAGCTTTCTGACAGGGCAGGTCATGGGCCTCCTGCGTTCCGGCACCAGGTCTTCAACACGTTTTCCCTGGGCCCCAGTAACGTCATGAAGAGATGAAAAGAGAAGGATCACCGGTTTTGCTGGACACAATTAACATATTCTTGCTGAGCAGGGAGCCGTGGCACAGCATATGCTCACAGAGGAACTGGGACATGCTACTGCAGGAAAAGACCTGGGGATTTTATATAAAACGGACACATTATTACAAAGATCACGCGCTCTCCTTTACTCACCTGGTAGATTTTTAGCATCTCTCATTAGCATCTCTCATCTATCATTCTACAGGATATTCAGTATTAAATCCATTTCCTCCAAAAATCTGTACTGCATCTGTTGCTACTTGGTTTGCAATGTCACTGGCAAATGCCTTGGCGATGGAAGCGTAGTAGGTATTCCTGCGCCCAGCATCCACTTCCCAGGCAGCTCGCTGGTACACCATCCTGGCCAGCTCCAACTTCATTGCCATTTCAGCAAGCAGGAAAGAGACTGCTTGGTGCTGGTGACGATGAAAGAATCTGGGTTAGCACTGCCTGCCCAAAGCTGTGTGACAAGAACACAGTCATCTCCGTACAGCGACCAGCTCGGCGGGTGGCCCTGGAGGAGCCCTACAGAGTCCGGAGCAGGCCCTCACAGAAGTCTAATTCAACACACATTTCAGTTTATAGTTCTCAGTGGACACTGAACTAGGAAGTTTTTTTTCCTACTTATGAGACTGGCGTGTACCTTGCTGTTTCTCCCTATTCCTTTACCACCGGTACGCACTGTGACTGGCAGTGCCTTCCAGCTGCGCCAACGCTGCGCATCTCATCTCACACACATCAGAGGTTCCCGCTTTCCCCAAAATCCCTGTTTATTAGCACTGAAGAACCAAGGCCAGAGAGTGCCCGGGGTTCAGGCTCCAGGCAGAGCTGTCTGCTTCTGCTGTTACCACGGATAAACGGCAGAGGAACCCCTGAGGTTACCGCAGAGCTACGTTTACCTAAATGCCGTGACCACCGTGCTTGGAAACCCAGAACTCACAGGGATGGAATATAAAAACTACAGAGCTAAAAGATCAAGGAACAACCTTGAAAGCTCAGTAGTAGTGCATCTGGTGGGCAAACACCACTTTCATTTGTCCTGCCTCCTTCCCTGCCCCCCACTCACTTCAACAATTGCTTTCCCGAAGGTTTTCCTCTCCAAAGCGTGTCTAGTAGCTTCATCAAGTGCCCTTCTGGCCAGTCCAACAGCACCAGCTGCCACCTGAATCGAACACAGCAGAGAGTAAAGCCCCCGCAGTTCCCACGGTGTTTCATAGCTCGGTCCTTTCTGACACTTACGGGTGGCCTGGTCTTACCGAAGGCTCCCATTGCAATTTTAAAGCCAGCTCCCTCAGCTACTAATACATTTTCTTTTGGGACTCTCACTCTTCAAAGACGATACCTCTTGTATCGGAGCAGTGCTGACCCATATTCATCTCCTGGAAAGGGGAGTTTACAGAGATATAACTAAATCGATTAGTCCCAGGCACAACATGTTTTCACTCTTTAGTTTACTCAAAGCATAAAGTACTTTTTCCCCATGAAACCTCATCTAACCCCTCCCCCCCCCCCCCACTGCTTTGCAGCACGCTCCGAAGGGCCTATGCCGGGCAGTTCACCTCCTCCTGCAGTGAAACCGGCTCCGCAGCCGGAAGCAGCCTAGTTGTCTTTCTCTACTCCAACTACACCCTTTGAGACAGGGGTAGAAGCAGGAAAGATTCGAACACGCCAGCTCTGCCGCTGTCCTGCCGGACAGAAATAAATGAGCTGCTCAAGTTTTCCCATTCCTTTCCCAACGTTCAACATCCAGTTTTGCCTACTGATAAAAATGGGTTTGGGGGCTTTTTAAAGAGAGAACAAGCACCAGTGTCTCCACGGCGTCTTCCTCGACCTGCAGTAGCTAAAAGCAAAGCTCACAGTGTGCTTATTTGTGGCTAAAACCGTCCAACTGCCTCCTCAGCCTTCCAAGGCACACTGCTGGCTCACTGGCCCTGTCAATAAGGCAGTTCTCAAGGATCCTTCTGCAGCAGTTCAAAGTCACTTTAGACCGTTCTCAATAATTCATCTGCATGAATAACATTATAATTAAGTACGAATATGAATGGGGGGTGTGCTGTGAAAATGAAAAGGTCACGTACAGCCTGTACGCCAGCACATCAACTGTTCAGTGGCGGAACAGTCGTTTTTTCTTCAGTGGCTGTTGTGTTACTGGCTTAGAACTGAAGACTAACTCCTGGCTGGCCAACCACGAGAGGGAGTGTTCACCTTCCTTCCAATTTGGACTCCAGGGCTATCTGCTTCCACAATGAATCCAGTAAAGGCTTTGCTTGCAGGAGCTTGTGGGTCTGGATTGGTACGAGCCAGCACAAAATACCTGGTGTGAAACGGAGGAGAGGGATGCTGCTTATGCTCACATCGACCACCAGACAGCCAACCTTTTCAATGTTTCAGTGTGTGTTCCTACCCTGTGATAAATTCCACCTCTACGTTAATAACCCTTTCTTCTTGCCCCTCCCAAAAATCAGCGGAGAGGTACTGAGAGCGAGGAAGTGTCACAGACCCGAGATTTCACAGAATTTATCAAAATTACTTCAGATCCACATGGAAAAATTCCCCACCTTTTCCACGTACTGGAAGTGTCTGTGATACTATCGGCTCCAGGGGCAGTACAACAGAAACCTATTCACAGCATGTACATAACAAACAGTGCTTAGGAAATAGGTTCTTGCACACGAAGTGAGATCACCTGATCTAAAGATCTTAATTTTATTCATCTAGGTGTAGTTTGTAAGTAAGTATTTCTCCTAGAAATGAAAGAGCTGTAAATCCCACTGAGGGTGTTCAGTAATGTCAGAGATATCTGGTGGATCGTCTCTGATGGATCTGCCTTAAACAAGGAAATAATTAGGTAGAAAATTCAGCTCTCAGATAAATGTATAAAGTTTTTCCACTTGAATTAAGAATTTGCGTTGCGGGTCAGTGCGATGTGAGACATGATGCAAGAGGTTGATATGGCAAAGCACGCTGCACAGACACCACGGCGGCATCGGGGTTCTCTGACAGCTGGAAAACATCCCCCTTCAGAAAGAAAACCAACCCCACAATCCAGCAGCGTCTCCAGCTTCACTGGAAGGGAGAGGCGTTTCCAGTAGAATCAGCAGCAGTGCATTCAATCCCGACCACCATGAAGCTGGGTAGCGAGGTACAGGAGCCCCCCGGCTACTTCGCACGTGAACTCCTACGGTCGCCGTCTGCCCTGAAAGAACTGCAGGACTCACCCCGTCTGACAGCAGCAAGACCTGAGAGGCCTCTGGAGCGAGGAGTTGCCCTGTCACCACTCAGCCCTGCCCGGCACTGGGTCTGCATTCCTATATCCTGCCCTACCAGCGGATGGAAACGCAGCGTGGTGAAACGCAGCGAGTATTCAGATTTATGGCAGATCCTTGGCAAACTGAACTGTGGGGGGAGAAGCCGCAATCTAAGGTACCAGTGGAAAACGTAACCCACCTCAGCAGGTAACACACCAGTTTGCTTTCCTGCCGTTCGTGATCCACATCTTCTGCCCGTTAATAACATACTCGTCTCCCTTCTTCTCAGCCTTTGTTCGGATCCCGGCCACATCCGAGCCCGCTCCAGGTTCCGTCACACAGTAAGCCTCCAAGAAAACACAAGGCGTTATCACAGACCACATGCATCAAACTGATCTGCAAAAGGTTTACGTGAGCTGCATGGTAAAACCTGGAAGATCAAATAATTACGATTTAAAAAGCCAAACACCCAAACAACACCAACCCAACCCGGCCCGCACAACCGCTGTCAGCGAGAATCCAAACGCAGGAGTTCATTTTCTTTATTAATCCATACGAATACATCAAACTGTCCTTTTAATCAAACAGAACCATCCTGTAGCCCCTAGGTCCGAAATTCCTCAAAGTTCCAACTCTGGTGTGAAAGCTGGGGATCTTTAGAGCCTGGAAAGAAGAGCGCTAAGGAACAGTGGCTCTTTCCTGTGTCACCTTATGAGGCTTCGTTCCTCACATTTTCATGCACTGCACATGACTAATTCTTTCTGAACGTCACGTTCTGCGTACGTAGCACTTAAGATCACAAATAGGGTTTGATTCCCATCCAAGCTGAGTTTCTCCTTACACCAACCTTGTTTTGTCCTAAGATGCTTACGTCCCCCCTTGGAGGGAAATCAAAGGTATGAACTTCTGGTAAGCACCGTAGGATGGGGACGACTTCCACAGCACTATCTTCTCTCTACTCACGGACTGCACCTCATGCGCTGTTCCCTGACTCAGTAAATGCCCCTGTTAACGCGCAGAGGCGGGCTGAGTGGCAGGCACATGTCAGTGTTTTCGGGGGGAGGGAGTACTACTGATTATCGCGGTGTAGGAACACTCCACGCGTAGCAGTTACACTTACACACATCATTGGTTCCTCCGTCATTCTTCCCAAGTACTTCTGCTGCTGGTGGTCGTTTCCAGCAATGATTACTGGCATTTGCTGCAGGAAAACATTCAGCCCGTGAATCCACCTTTGTCAAATGCACAGACTCCAGGACAGGGGACTTAAGTAACGGCAGAGCTTACCCCTAGGGAATTGGCTTCAATGGCAGTCTGAACCCCCGTACATCCGTAAGCCAGCTCTTCTGTGACAAGGCACGCTTCAAAGCTGCCGAGGCCAAGCCCACCTGCGGCTGAGATCTCCCATTTACACAGCCGGGTGTAAACAGTAACGCCTGAGCGACGCGCATGAGCTCACTGGCAAAAGCACATTCCCCGCGTGCGCTGCCCGCGTACAGCGTCTGACCAGACTCTCAAAGCGAGCTTTTCACGTGGAGTGCTGTCAGAGGAGTAACAGGCCATCTGAACGCTCCAGGGCGACCACAAGTCGCACCCAGCTGCAAGAACACACTTGACTGCTTTACACCGGAGAACCGGAGTTCTCGGGAGCAAAGAAGGGGCTCCAGAGCTACCGCAGTGTCCACATCAGCCCGACAACCAGCTCAGCAACCTGCTCTGACAGAAGCCAGCGCTTGGGAAGTGCCTACCCACACAGCACCAACACAACCGCACCGCCGCAGGGGCATTCTCCTGAGCCTCCAGATGCCCCCTGGCCACAGAGAGCTCTCCCCAGTACCCTTGTTCCGCTCACCCTTGACAGGATCTCCCACAGGAATTCCCCCGGTCTCTTTTTGCATCAATGCAAAGTTTTAGCGTCGCTACCATCTGGGGGCAATGGGTCTGACAGGGTGACCCCTCGCTGCACGAGGAACCATCTCCTTCACTCTGAACCTGCCCTCCGCCACCTTCACTCAACACCACCTAGTCACACGAAAGGGACAGTGCACTATGAGCCCCTTTGCACTCAAGGACACGTTTCAGCCGTGTCTCGTGCAGAAGCTACATCTCACATAGCAAACTGGTTTTTATAACCCCTGTCATCCTTTTAGGAGCCTTTTCCATCTCCACAGGACTCTTTCGAGAGGGAAGGATGTGACCACACCCTGAACTCATGGGCCAAGTGCAATGGGGATTCAGGCAGGCGCACGATTACACTTTTTGCTTCTTTCTTCATTGCCTTAAAGGTCCCCCCTGACCTGGAGCTTCATGGTTCTGAGCACTCCGGAGCGCTAGGCTGACGTTCACAGAACTGTCATAAACCCTACCATCTCCTTTCCGAGAGGCAGCAACCAGGGGAGAAGACACCGTTTCCCTGTGACATTTGGATGGCTTCCTTCCCTCCACAGTTTCCTCTTCTGAACTGCATTTGCCATTTCAGCGCTCACGCCGTTTCACGGCCTTCTCCTGCGGCTCTTCGCACCAGCCCCACCTTTCCTACACCAAATAGGTTAGTGTGACCAGTAAACTCCATCGCCGTGGTACTGACCCCCTTCTCCGGTTCACGTGCAGAGATCCCAAACAGTGGAAGGTCCAGCAAGGCTGCGCTGCTGATCTTTCCACGAGGAGACCTGATGATCTGAGAATGCGCTTAGGAACTTCAAGCCGCCTGTACCAAGCAGACTTCGTCTGTTCACACACTTCTGAGCTACCAGAAGTGAGAGAATTCCAGTGGGTTTACGAGACATGACTCTCACGAGACCCCTCCTCTAGCACATCATGTGTATCAGTGCTCACTGTGTCTGTACTGCACCTTACTCGCTCTTCATTTACAGGGTGTATCACGCAGACTGTGCGTGTTCTCCCAGATCTGCCCTGGAGATCGTTTAAAGCAACGGAGTCCAACTTGCCCCTGGTCACTTCCCATTGAATAACCAGGTGATCACACGCGGCAGCAGTCCCGCTTCCTGAGCCTTTAGGTTCCCTAGAATTTGTGGCTGAATAAAGCTGGTCCCCACAATTGCTCCTTTTGTCTCTTTGTTCCTTAACCTTGTTCCTCCGAGGTCGGCATTGGACCCGGCACTGTTGAACGTCTCTGTCAGTAACAAGGACAGTGGGATTGAGGGGGGGTAGATTGAGATGGGACATCAGGAGGGAATTCTTCCCACAGAGGGTGGGGAGCACTGGGACAGGTTCCCAGAGAAGCTGTGGATGCCCCATCCCTGGAAGTGTCCAAGGCCAGGCTGGATGAGGCTTGGAGCAACCTGGTCTATGGAAGGTGTCCCTGCCCACGGCAGTGGGTGGGACTGGGGTGGCTTTAAGGTCCCTTCAACACAAACCATTCCATTGTTATTACATTTTTGATACAAGATTTACCCACTGATCAGCCTTCCAAAGAAAGGGTCTGCTGTGGACACTTCCTAATTTCTTTCTCAGGTAATACAAATGCAAAGAAGAAAATAAGGTACATTTTTACCTGTGGTTACTCCTGTACCTGACCACTGTCGGAGCGCAGCTGTACCGCACCCAGTGAAACCCAAACACTTCTGGAATAAACCCTTAAATGGCTCCAGCCCGTGCCACAGACTAGAACAAAATATGACCTTCTAATTCCTCTGCTTAATCAGCTGACAATGCACAAGGGGAACATTAGGCAGTTGTAATCATGGTAGGGAAATCTAGTCATAAATTACTAAATCACAATCTGTCTAATTAGTCTCCTGATTACATCCACGCCTAGTAACACTTGCACGTGTCAACCTGCCTACTGATTGCATTCAGATTATTCAAGTATGCAACGGTTTCCTTTCTGCAGAATCCATAATTACACATACAAACCTCATCCAATGCCTTTTCTTTGTATCATTTTGCCGATTAAGCAGAATGGTTACTTACCACAGCTTTCAGGTATGTGCGAATTCATGAGACCAAGTTCCCACGCCCACCTGATAAGTGGAAGAGGATACTGAAATAGACAGGGAAAAGCCCCTTCTGGGGCATCACATCAACACTTTTCATTTTACGCAGGTTGAGATTAAAGTCTGTCCTCCCCCTTACACTGCGGTAGATTTACCTCTCCAGTTCTGTCATACTGTGCAGCAACAGGAATAATTTCCTCCACAGCAAACTTACGCGCAGTAGCTTGGAACTCTTTCTGTTCATCGGTAAGTTCTATTAACAAAAAAGAGCAGGTCACAAATTCTTCATCATCTTTAATTCTGCCAGTTGTCAGGTGATGAGAGAAGACAAGAGTGTCCTTCCAGGACAACGCAAACCACCACCTCCTGGGCCTCCCCGGGAAGCAGGAAAGCTCAGCTTTTTAACCCCAACCCTCTTCCTCAGGGAGAAACCTCCGGTGTCTCTCCCCAGCACCCACAGCGCACGCAGCTACCGCTGCCGAGCCTGCCCGCAAAATACGGGAAACCGCGCGGAGGGCTGTGTGCAAAGGGCGCTCCCAAGTGAGACAGGACCAGCACTGTGCCAACTGCCCGGGGAAGGGGGGCAGATGTGCCCAAAGATCCCCGCTCTCCCTCTCCAACAGGCGGCTGCTGAGCCGCTGCGCTGGCTCTTGTGCACGTGAGGTGCCAGGGCAAGGAGCAACTTCCTCAAGCATTTCCTTACAACAGGTTCTGCTGTGCTACAGGTGGTTACTGCACCACTGGGCACGGCAGTGTGAGATGCTTATCAATGCCAGAACACTTTGGCAGCAGAAAAGCTTAAGGCAGAAGGAATTATAAAGCAGAAAACCCTGCAGACACTGAACTGACACGGGCTGGCCTGAGCTGAGCAAGGAGGGCACTTCGGTTTCAACCTTCGTTTGTAAAGAATAGAAAGTGTTGTTGAATAAACACCCTGATTCTAAATTCATGTGGAACTGGAGAGTAGGACTTGTTTCAAACTCTGCAGTTTGCCCCAGCTGCTGTTTTTCTTTCCAAAAGCTCTAATACTTACCAAAGCAAAAGCCAGCTCCCGGCCTGCCCACAGGTACGTTGGGCGCAGGTTTACCAGACCGTGACCTCCACCCCTGCCCCACAAGGGCTTGAAGCATTCGCTGCAGAGAAAAAGAAGGTGAGGTGCAAGATGCCCACGCCTCAGGGCTCCACAGCTGCCAGCTGTGTGGCAACAGGGCTGGGCGTGCAGCTCCTCTTCAGGAACAGCAGCCCAGCAGGTCCCGCACCCTTCCTCAGCTCCTGGCGGCCTTCGCTCCTGTCCTCCCATAACCCACAGCCGTGCTGGGAGCCCCAGGCTCTAAGTGCTGTATCCACTCTGAAGTTTGGCACAATCGACTATTTATAAATCATTAAACATAATTAAGATTCGTGTTCCCGGAGCCAGAGCAGCATGTGTTTCACTTACACACACTCCTCAAACCTGACCTTCTTCCCCCGCGAACGGTCGTTGTCCAGCGCTCACCTATGCACACATCTACCGAGACTTCACAAACACCTTTACAGCTACTATCCAAATATTTTGAAAGGTACCGGTTAGCATCCCAGACTCACGGCTGCCTTCTCTGAACAACCTGCTGCCATGGACACCCGGTGATGATGGCTATTACAGCCCCAACAGGACAGAACTCGGCAGCCTGCAAAGTTTATTGAATTCCTAACACAATGAGAAAGGATAAACCTGTGGTAAGGAAGTGCTTTCTTTGCTTTTTTAACTTTAATGCCCACAGATATTATTGCTACAGCTATTTTCAGAATGTCCTAACACTGTACAACAATGTGTCTGAATTTGATTTTAAAAGGTTGGTTTATTATCATAGAATCACAGAATG
>NW_010225133.1:0-238 GCF_000690775.1 Eurypyga helias
GCGCTGATTGGCCGCCGCCGCGCGGGGAGGCGTTGCGACATCAGGTGCTATTGAAATTAGCCGCTGCCAGATTGACAATGTTAATGATTTGGTGACCTCTACAACAACAGAGACCAGATTTCTGAACTGCTGCTTGTGTCTAGTAATTAAGGCCCGGTTGAAGAAACAAGACGCATCCCTGTATTTTTTATTTTTATTTATTCCTATTTATTTTTTTTTTTTTTACCTCTTCCCACCC